>NC_136512.1:60471100-60611100 GCF_053919585.1 Euprymna scolopes | reverse complement strand
GGAGAGATAGATGGGTGGAAAGAGAGGGAGACGGAGAGGGAGAGGGAAAGGAGTTAGTACGGCTGTCATTTTTGGCAGTTACAGAGTTACGTGGTCGTAGTTCATTTCATAGTGGGTTGTTTTTAAACAGTTAAGAGTTTATACAGACGTTGGCGCACGCATAAGAGCGTATAATACATATACATACATATTACAGACCCATGTGTAGTCACATACATATAAAAAACAATGCCTATGCGAATGTACATGCGTCTTCATGCAGACATATACACACATACACTCAACTCTCGTATACACATATATATATATATACTCGCATATATATATATATATATATATATATATATATATAGATAGATAGATAGAGAGATAGATAGATTGATATAAGTGCATGCTCACACATACATAAACATACACACACCATCCGTGGATATACAGATCTCCAGTAAGAAGGAGATGCATACATACACATACACAGACATATACATACAAGTACACACAGGAAGTCCAAGACTCGAAATTTGAGCTCATCAGTTTAGACACATCCAGACTCAGGATTCGAAAACCTCTGTCTTGCATGCGAGGCAAGCAACCTGTAAACTAAGCTAACGTCCCGCACACAAGAAATTCTATTAACTAGCACCGAAATCCGACTGTGAAATGGATCCACTTATGTTCGACAAGGGACGCGCTCATTCAACCAGCTAAAAACTCCAAACGGATGTCTCATACATAGGAGTTTTAATATATATATATATATATATATATATATATATATATATATATATAAATATAAATATATATATATATAAATATATATATATGTATATATAAATGTGCGTGTAGTTATATATATATATATATATATATATATATATATATATAATGTAATATATCGATTGCAAGTGCTATACAGAGTATCTATAGGCGTGTGGTTTTATAGAATTATAAGTTCAACTTATATATGCGGCACTATTAAAGTAAATACTGATATTTATATATACAATGTGGTATATCACCTCTTTTTTATTATGCACGTATATACATACTCTAATAATGACAATTATAGCTGTACTGGTGTCTAAAACCCTTTTTTAAAATGTCTACGATATCAACATCTCAACAAAAATGCACCATTCTACAATACTGTAGTCTTCGTAGTGATAATTATAGTCCTATCTTTAGTTTTTTTTTTCAATGTTCTAATATCAAATATCTTGCTTAAACTCGTCATCGGTTTATCGATAATTGTGTTTCTTCTTCGTATTTTTTTTAAATGAGCTCATATCGATTTTTAAAAACAATATACGCTTGCTTATTTCTATGTTCGACAAGATTAATCGATTAAATGCATATTTGTTGTCTTATTTTTAGTGCAAATTTTGAAACAATTCACTGATACACGAGTCCATAAAACATTTCAAGGTCGTGTTGACATAGGATATCACAATATCATTGACGCCATGAGACTTCTCAAAGTTACATGCAAGCCATAAAATACATATGAACATTGTTCCTCACCAATATCCCAATACTAGACTAATAAACAATTAAGATACATGACAACAATGGACCATTGAAATCAAGATTACCTCATATATCCGCAAGTTTATAATCGATTTTTGATCATATTGTGCAAGTTTTCACACACAGTTCACAAACATAACTCCGTTTTGATTTGCTGGGAGCTGACCATAATATAAAACTTCAAATATGAAAACAACGACACTGGTCTAATTGTTAACGTATACAAAACAAGTTTAAGATGGGTAAAGCATGCAAGCTATTATTCTCTGTGGGAAACCTCTCCATAATGGTAAACATACCAGAAAGTAAGCTAAGTAAAAATTATAAATAATAATACTATTACTCATCATATTACAATGACAACAAATACTCAACACTACTCCTCCTCCTCCCCCTCCTCCTCCTACTACTACTACTATTACTACTACTACTACTAATAATAATAATAATATAACTTTGACTTTTCTTTCTAGGATTACTCGCTGGTATAATACATCATATTATGGAAACCATTGATTGGTGTTTTATTTCGAAATATATTAGGGGACTACTGCTTCTCGAAAAGTGTTTATTTATCGGTGAAATAGTTTTATCCAATGTTACGTATTCATTGTTTCTCCACTATATATATATATATATATATATATATATATATATATATATATATATATTCTGAATATGTAATGTGTGTCAGTATTTGATATAATTTGTATACAGATGGAGACAGACAGACAGGCAACGAGAAAAAGAGAGATGGATGGATGGATTAAAGGCATTTAGTTTGACAAAGTAGTTATTAAGGGAGGCAACCGCAATGATGCACGTGCTAATCAGCGGAGTCGTCGTGTCAATTATAGTAATTTCGTCAATTTGGACAAACGCCTGTTTGATAGGTTTAACATATTTAGATATAGCCCTTAAGTGTGTGCACGAGTCTAAAATGATCGTATTCTATTAGAGAACGTAGATTGTGCTGCAGAATTTTACAATAAAGTGCATAAATTATCTCGCAAAAAATATAGGAGGGCTATATGCTTGTAGCCGCGCACTTTTCCAGCTTGTAATCATTGTCGCCGTCCTTTGTTCATTTTTTTAACAGAAGAGGTTCCCAACATGGGAAGCGCACTTACAATTCAGTGTGAATAGACTATATTTAATATATATCATACCAAACTCTAGTAACATGACTAATAAACATAATTCCTTAGTATCAAAAGTGTGTAGTTCATTCGTATATATTGTCTCTGATTTTTTTATTTAATTCTTGACTCCAGCAATAGATATTTATCGCCATCTCTATCCTACCGAATATATAATCTAACTGTTAGTTGGTATCTACATTTAGCTGCAATTTATATTTACCGTCTCGAATCAATATGTGCCAAATTTTAATCACACCTAAAGCCTGTGGTAGAGTATAGAGGCGATTTTATGAAGTAAACTTTGTAGGGTATGGCGATTTAAAAAATTCTATTAGATAGCTATCTTAAATCAATAAATATTTTTCATATTTGCATGTTGCTCTTTAACGTTGATATTAACTATTAAGTGGACGGTTCAAAGACGAGTGGCATTTGACAAATATTTATGGTACTCATTCATATTTGAACTGAGAGAAATGTAACAGTCGTTATACTTTAATTACATAGGGCAGAACATAGACAGGAACAGAATGCAGGCTTTTGTTTTACGTATGAATGATAACTCGAGATTTCCTTATTTTTTCTATCTTTTTCTCACTTTTTCTCTATATCTCCCAAACTTCAATTTTTTCGTTGTTTTATATTTTTCTGAGGGAAACAAAAATAAATAATACTCCTGAATATGCACTAATGCAACAGTAGTATTCACGCATGGGTTCGAGTGGAAAATTAATTTACACGTAAATCTAACAGTCCTCAGCAAGGGGAATTCAGTCAGCAACATTAAAAGCGAACATAATCCGATGAAATGATATCATTTTTTTTAAATAATCTACGGTTTCATTTAATAATATTAGTCAACATAGATCGATACTTCCGACCCGAGAAACTGTACATCTTCATCTCATTTGACATAAATACATTCTATGTTTCCTGGTTATGTTGTAATCCTTTATGATTTCTTTTACCGAAACATATTTGCTAATGTTGACCATGTTTTGTACATTTATCTTACAATCTCTATATCTAAAATGTTAAATTGTCTGGCTGTGTGCCTGTCTGCATGTGTACAATTCCCTACCAAATTACTCTGTAAATTTTCAGTCTAGAGATTCGAGATTTTACTGGAAATATTGGAATTTGGAAATACCATTTTAATTGGTTTTCCGACAGAAATTGGACTGTCAAAAGGTTAAAGTTCAATAACGTGATCCTTGAAAACTCTACCAAACCCCTCCGCCAATTTTGGGTGTAAACACTAGAAATGTTGGATGGAGACATGTAGGACATGGGCCAAACGTTTTAATTGGATATGAACCCAAAACAATATAAGTTAAGAGGTAAAAATTAAGGTCCAAATTAAAAGAAAATGACGTTTGTGGTATTTATCAAATTACTCAGCCAATTTTTGATCTAAACATTCGAAGTTTTATATAAATTGCATTCACATATAGACAGCTTTTTAATCAGTCTGTGGTCGAAAATTTGGTTGCTAGCTCAAAGTTTAAAGTGTAGACTCTACAAAACTCCTCCGCTAATTATTTGTTTAAACACTTGCAATTTATATGTAGAGTATCTGAACATGAGTCAAACGTTTTAATATATATATATATATATATATATATATATATATATATATATATATATATAATATAATGGGCGGAAGTCTCTCGAGAGCTCTTTCAGCTTTCATTTCATCGGGAGAAAATCGATAGCGTAAAAAATAATACTATGTCGTAAGTAAAGTGTTCTGATGGGGGACTATTAAATGTGTCAAAAATACGGGGACACTAAAATAAAGTTTATTTACTTTTAAAAAACGATTAAAAGATGTCACTCTAGATGTAAATAATAAAATATATTCACCCGACAAAAAACATAATACCAACTTCATATACGTACACCCGCACTCTAACAATTTCAAATCCATAAGAAAACACATTCAACATTTTATCAGAAAAATGATGAGCAAGAATTTTTTTTAGTTTTGGTAGTTCCTTTATCGCAATTACTTCTGGAGTCTATGTGTATTTGTACAGAATTTATGTCGGATAAGTCGCGGTATGCTGCCTTCGAGCAATGGTAGTTGCGCGTTTTAGAAGTAAACAGTAGAGGTGAGTTGAACTAACGTGTAAGATTGTGTGCTTCAGTTGCGACTTTGAACCATTCAGGGGTCTCATTTGCGCACTATTAAACAGGAAAGGATTGATATTTTCCTCTGGAACATCCCTGATATGAACCCTGGTGTAATCGCAGTCACCTTTAAGGTACACTTGTGTGAAACGTGTGTGTGTTATATATATTTATATATTTAATAGCACTAACGTAAACACTGGTCCATTTTGATCAATCAAAATGCCTAAGTCTCTACAAATCTGTATAGATATGTATATGTACAATTATTTGATTAATGTTTAGTAGATAACAATAATGTAGTTGGAATTATTCGTCCATATGACAGGATATATCTTTGAATAATATTGCTAGCGAAAAATTGATTGCTCCAATGCTACTAACATATCCATATTACAAATGATTATATCATAAATACTGTCTTACAGATGTGTGTCCTAAACATACCAATGTTAGACAAATCGGGGAGTGTATAGTTATTTTTACATTAATGCCGTGCCACATATAAAAGAGTAAAGATGACTGTAAAGTCATGTATAAATTATGACCTACTTTCTACAATTTGAGCTAATTCTAAAGAAAAGTATAGATATTTTATTCGTTGGATTCGTAAACATTATTTAACAAAGAATATGGCATGTATCCCGTGTAAACAACGAGTTGGTTTATTAGGTAGTACTTCTGATTATATTCTTAAAAATATTGTCATTTTAATCCGCCTTCTTTTTTCTTCCTTTTTAACGTAAGTACGAATTAATAAGTGATGCTGATCTTCCTATGCTTCTTTTTTATAACTACAACAAGTAGCCGAGTTCTTAAATAAATCAGTGAAACACAGAACAGCAATAAACCCAAAAATAATGATGAAACAAGTATTAAAACTGCGTATATAATTTAAATAATTTTTCAGAAAATCATACTGTGTGGGTAGGTGATCTCAATAAACATAAACATTGTAATAGAAGAGTAAATCTAGTTTTAATCAAAGTTTATTATATTAATTATTGTCGAATCTTTTACAAAAAAATATCAAATAGTACACATGAAAAATAGTTTACCCGTTCGTGTACGCTCCAAATATATATGAAATGAGCATTAATAAAAAAACGTGTACATCTATTGAGTTTAAGTATATTACATGATAACTCACTTACAATTATTTTTTCAGAAAATGCATAAGATTTCGGTCTGAAATATAAGAAGTTATCTACACCTCAGTAATGCGTTTGCAGTTTACTCTCATGCATATGAAATATATGCATTGAACACAGAGCATATGTGTCTAAATACATTCACTTTCACATATCGATTTTATAAATATACAAATAAGGAAACTCCATTTCATGTATGAATGGAAAATCTATAAACTTTATATGTACCAAATTTTATTTTCTCATACACATTTATCAATATCAAACAAATAATAAAAACAAACTTATTTATGTAGTTGTTATTTCTATAAGCAGGGACTTAGCGGAAAGCGCTATATCTAATGCTTATTTTATGTGAAACGCGTACATAAACTATCTACGATTGAAATGTAGCGCTGCTCGTAAATTATTCATATTATAACGGATACATGTTTATTTAATATTGATAAGGAGATAAAACAGAAATGATTTATGACATGATGGCAGCTGAGCACATTGCTGAAGTGTAACAAGGATTAAGGTTCAATGAGGATTATGTTCATCTGGGAAATGTTAATGGGGAGAAGACAGATAGGTTTAATACTAGAATACTCCATTATAGATAAGACAACGGAGTTCCTTAAATTGTAAGGTTATTTAAAATGAACTACCACAATAAATAATGTTTGCCCTTTTATATTTCTGTTAAATTTCAGATTAAAATGACTTTTTTTGCGTTCATCCAATCAAATAAGCAATTCAGTATTGTTAAATATGCACGCCTCTTACACTAGTCTTTAACATTTGCGAATAAAAAAAATCCTACGGATAATTCACTAGTTTTTATGCATGTATATATTAATCACATAGATTACATGTGTACCGTTTTATACCTTCCAACGATTTATGTATCTTGCCTTGAATATACAGAGGATAATGCGTCCTTATTCTGCCTAATACCGCGGTGGATCACATGGTGAGATAACTGCAAATATAAAATAACTGGAACCATTAAATAGTCTTTTTTTTGTTCAAGCATAACTTAATTTCCAAACTAAGGAATACTTTAGCATGCACAGTAAATGCCCATATAAAACAGTAGGGAAACAGACCTGACAGACTGGTTAATTGTAGATATAAACCATTTCATACCCTCTAAAAAATCCCAGCAAAAACTTATCAGCCAGCCGTGGTTCTCTCCGGAATGTGCTGCTGCCATTGCGCAAAGAAATTACTTTTTCCATTACTTCCAATGTAATAGATCTACTGGGACTAAAGCCGCTTTCAGAACTACCAGCAACCACCGTAAAAAAGTAATAAAGAACGCAAGAGAGCTGTATGCTCAGTCTTTCAAGTCCAAAGTAGCTGAGCAGCAGCTTGGTTCCCACCAGTTTTGGCAAATAGCGAACAGAATCCCGATAATAAGTGTGTGCTCCATCCCAACTCTCATAAATGGATCTGAGGTAATCTCGTCAGCAGCAGACAAAGCCAAACTTTTTGCCAATAACTTTGCAGCTAATTCTAACTTTTGTAACCAAGGCTGCCAACCTTCAATATTTCCTCCTGTATCAGAAAACATGCTATGTTATATACAAATATATGTACGTGATGTTGCCAAGCTAATCAAAAACCTTGATTCCAGTAAAGGAACCGGCCCTGACGGTATTCCAATTATAGTACTCAAAAGACTTAAACCAGAACTTACGCCCATCCTTACAAAACTGTTTAAACGTTGTCTTAAGGAGAATTGCTTCACGTCACCTTGGACAATCTCATCAGTATGCCTCGTATTTAAGTATTTAGGTGATCGCTCATCTCCCTCACAGTACATGTCAATAAATCTCCTGTGCGTCCTGAGTAAGTTGCTGGAATCTGTCTTAAATAGAGAAATAATCAACAATCTTAGCAAAGTTAACCTTCTTAGTGACACGCAATATGGTTTCCGTTCTGCTAGATCTAGAGCAGATGTGCTTACAATAATATCTCATAAGATTAGCGAATCTCTCGACGGAGGCTACCTTTCTAGGGCAATTGCTCTTGACATATCAAAGGCCTTTGATAGATTATGGCATAAAGGTTTACTTCACAAGATCTCCAGCTACGGTATAGCTGGAAATGTCTTCTCAATTATTAAATCATTTCTCTCTGATAAGTTCATAAGAGTAGTGGTTTGTGGGCAAAAATCAGAAGCTCTTAGTATTAATGCTTGAGTCCCTAAGGCGTCCGTACTGGGTCCAACACTCTTCCTGATCTACATTAATGATCTTCCAAATAACATCCTTAGATCATTCGTAGACATCTATGCTGATGGCGCTACTATCTATGGTAGCACATCTAAGATAGTAAACGACCAAGTTCTCTC
The DNA here is from genome assembly GCF_053919585.1 of Euprymna scolopes. Lineage (NCBI taxonomy): Eukaryota > Metazoa > Mollusca > Cephalopoda > Sepiida > Sepiolidae > Euprymna > Euprymna scolopes. Next base: position 60,602,806 of record NC_136512.1, on the reverse strand, counting down.
TATTTCTCTATCTTCTGATCACGAGCAAGTGGTGCAATGGGGAAAGAGGTGGTTGGTTACTTTTAATGCATCTAAAACCAAGCTTTTATCTTTACATCTGCAACTTTTTGATCCCCATCTGGCATAAATTGAAATGAATGGATCTCGTCTTGGGGAGACCTGATGCTTTGGCAAGCTTCTGGGTTTTACCTTTACTCCTGATATGAAATGGAACACATACATTAAATCCGTTGCCTAGGCAGCTGGAAAAATGGTGAGATCCTTCTATCGATCCAGTAGTTATCTCACTGCTGATGCAATTCTCTATCGATATAAGAGCCAGGTACGTCCAAGTATGGAGTACTGTTACCACATCTGGGCAGGAGCTGCTAGAACGGACTTATCCTGCCTTGATAGAGCTCAAAATAGACTTCCTAGCCTTGTGGGGAATGCCCTTTTCTCTTCTCTGCAACCTCTTTCTCACAGAAGAGATGTTGTGAGTTTGTCTCTGCTTTATCGTCATTTCCATTGCAGGTGCACGGAAGAGCTCCATTCTATGCCCCCCTCGCCAAACTTTCACAAGAAATACCCGTCTAGCAGAAAACACTATCACTAGTTTCCCCCACTCTTTATCTGTGCATAAACCTAAGCATAGATTCCATGAACAAAGCTCCTTTCTTAGAACTGCACGCTTATGTAATTGTCTTCCGTTTTTCTACTTTCCAGCTTACTACGATATTGTTATCGCTAAGTCTAACGTAAACAAGTTTTTGATGAGCCGTTCCATATAAGTTAACAAATTTATCGAATCTCTATTACTAACGATTACTATATTGTCCAATTTCTGCTGTACACTCTTTAACCATTATCCTAGAGTGACTTATTGGCCTTGAAAAGTGGTGGTGCCTATGTAAAAAAACAAAAAAACAAAGGAAATAAAGAAATAAAAATTCGGTCGCCATTTTCTTTCTTTTTCCAAAATGTTTTGATGTGCGTTATTTTCCAAAACACTTTAAAAGTCTCTCGCTGCCATCTGTCAATTTTAGCCTTACGCGCGTTTCTTTATCTTCCAACTGCATGCTTTGCACTTTTGGCCTATTTTTATCCTCGATTTACACGTCGATGCCGACTTTGTTTTACCTGATTACGTGGTGCATTTTTCTCTCCTTTTTCACTTTTTCTTCTCGGGCACACTTCTTAATTTGCGTATGCGCGTTTTCGGCTACTGCTGTTAATCTCTGCAATAGCTAGCTATTCGTCGGTGTTGCTCATGCCTTTTCACATGCTCATATGCACTATCTTACAGAGTGTAAGGTTACTTACTTTATCAAAGTTATTTTTGAAAAGTAATGTTCGGTATACATATGCTAATCAGGAATAATTCCTAACTAACTTTTCCAGTTAAAACATATATTTATTTTTCTATATTTATGATAAAGCATTTTCTTTTTATGTTGAAATCATTCTGTTTTGCATCCTTCCCTTGCGTAATTTATTATCTGAGCATGTTTTTATTAACAGTGAGAGTCAAAAAATAAAGAGAAGACCAACACATGAGGAATCTTATATAAAAACAATTGAGGATAATGTCACGATAATATATATATATATATATATATATATATATATATATATATATATATATATATATATATATATATACATATATATATATATTTACCATAAAATAAGTAAGGATCGAATGGAGACAAGAATAGAGAAGGAAAGAACAATGCGGTTATATAGAAAGTAGAACAAAAACTGAGGTTTCAATTTAACAATATACAGGTTGCCTCAATAAAATGTATGTACATACGCATTTATCGATTTTATGCTGACATCGTTATCGCAGAAAAATTAAAAATACAAAAAATAGAGTAAAAGTTGGCTTGTTTCTTTAAAATTATCTATATATTAATTAGATGTTATTTGTTTTTTTACATAGGTACCGCCACTTATCAAGGCCAATAGATCACTCGAGGATTAGGGTTAAAGAGTGTACAGTAGAAATAGCCTGACGAATCCTAGTGTGGATGAAACGCCGAATATTAAGTGTAGCTTAATCGCCATATATATATATATATATATATATATATATATATATATATATATATATATACATATATATGTATATATATATATATATATATATATATATATATATATATATATATATATATATATATATAGTCTTGGTCAAAATAATGAGACCACTGAAGAAAGTAAGCGTTTACGCATAATATAGATTTATTAATCAAACAAATGGTTAAAACCATTGCAAAAGGGGAAAATATGATGGAAAATATGAAATCTGCTTCATTCGAAACCTTAACCATTAACAGAGTTTGAGAGAGGAAGGATCTTTGAGCTTAATAGGGATGGACTCCCCATAGGTCCATAGCAAACGAAGTGAATCGTAGCAAAACTGTAATCACAATTTTTTAAGAAACCCAGATCAATATGGGAACACAAAGAGTCCAGGTCGACCAAAAAAATAACCCCATCACTGGATCGATTAATAGGGGTGGAGTCTCCCATGAATCTATTGCAAACGAAGTGAATCGTAGCAAAACGGTTATCACAATATTTTTAAGAAATCCGGATCAATATGGGAACACAAAGAGACCAGGTCGACCCAAAAAAATAAACCCATCACTGAATCGCCGTATCAGAAGAAGTTTTATAAAACTCCAGTATGCGCTCAAGTCGATTGAAAAGCCCAAGAGCAGCAGAATGTAGTCCTAAAACCATCAGAAGGCATCTGAAAATGAAAGGTTTCAATCATTTAAAGCGATTGCAGAAACCACGTATTCTTGAACAGCACAAAACTAAACGACTTAAATATGCCGCCAAATACCAGACTTGGAATGAAGAGAAGTGGGAAAATGTAATTTTCTCCGATGAGTAAAAGTTTAACTTAAATGGTCAAGATGGGTTTCAACACTATTGGCATGATAAAAATTTGCCCAAACAGACTTTTTCAACTCGGCATAGTGGACGATGGTCTTTAATGATCTGGGGTGCTTTCTCGTCAGCTGGGACCCTAAAGTTGCAAGTAGTGAAAGGTCGGCAAACATCATTGAAGTACATTTCAATGATTGAAAATGATTTTATCAGGACTGAAGGTCCACATCTGTGTGGAAGAAATTGGATTTTCCAGCAGTACAACGCTGCGATAGAGACTTCTCCACAAGCACGAGAATACTTTTCTTCAAATAATATAGAATTGTTAGATAATCCAGCATGTTCTCCGGACCTCAATCATATTGAAAAGCTTTGGGGATAGATGCCAAAAGAAGTGTTCAAGGATGGAACCCAGTATGATTCGATAAAGGAACTTTCTGTTTCAGTTTTCAATCCATGGGATAAAATTCCTTCGCAAATGATAAAAGACTTAGTCGCATGCATGCCGAAAATAATTTTTGCAGTAATTCGTAATAATGGCGGCTATACTAAATACTGAGACCCTTTTTACTAATTTTTAATTGCCTTTTGTTAGATAAATTATCAGTGGTCTTATCATTTTGACCAGGTGAAAATGTTTGTTTTTTAAAAAATAATTATTAGATCAGGGATAAGTTTTCGAATGAAGCAGATTTTTTTCATCATATTTTCCTTTTTGGCAATGGTTTCAACCATTTGTTTGATTAAAAATTCGATAATATGTGTAAACGCTTACTTTCTTAAGTGGTCTTATGATTTTGACCAGGACTGTGTATATATAAAGTTAAATTCATTCGAATAATAAAATGACAATACATTGAAAGAGGAATATGTAAACCTGCTCAATCACAATTATATATTAAAAATACATCGTCATGATAATATATTGGGCAATAGTTATTAATAATTTGAGAACTTTTCATGTGATAATAGTATTTTATTTTTGTAGTTATATTTGTAATGGAATAAAAGTTTAAAAAAACACACATTTAGCAATTGCATGTTTAATTTCACGTGATATGAAGATATAAATGATAAGTAACCGCTAAAATCAATGATAAAAAGGAAATACACGTATATATGGTTTACCTGATCTATATTCAGCTCTAGTTATGTTATTAAAACTAGCTATATTTCAAGTCCAAACATGTATTAATAATTCGAGTGAAATGTAATCAGAAAAGCTGTGTACGTAAAATATTTAACAGAATGATTGGAATTATAAGGTTCAAACACTTTATTAGATATATTAAAGTAATTTCTCTATATGTCGTACTTTGAGTAATTGTTCAACACTTTTGAAAATTAAATATGATGTTAATATTAAAAAAAAAACATGTTGGCTGTTATGTCTTTTTGCTTCGACCACTCATATTCCATCGCCAATTACATGGTTAAAATAATCATTGTTATCTTCGTCCTCGTCGTCGTCGTTGGGATCGTGGTCGTTGTGGTCGTCGTCGTGGTCGTCGTCGTGGTCGTCGTCTTCATCATCATCATAATTTAATTAAATAATTATGATTATTATGGTACCTGTTATTCCTTCCATACGTTACACAATATATAATTAATAATTGTTCATGTTGCTCACTGACCATTGTGGATTGGTATTAAGAGCACCGTCCTTGATCAACATTATAAACAAATAAAAAAAAACAACTGTAATATATTTAAATGAGGGAAGCGTATCCGTTTTCTTCGTTGATCGAAATTTAGAAGTCTCTCGTAATAATTGCAAGACGATAATCGGTACTGATATCATAGGCGATGGAAGAACTTGGATTTACAGACGCGATACATGCCGCTATATAGTCAGAACATCTGTTATTAGATAAAGCGAAAGTGTGAGAATTCTTAACACGATCGGTGTTCCTCGGTGATAAGCATAGAAAACATAAATTGCAGCGTTAAAACACACACTGATAAACAAATCGAAATAGATTGCAATCAGCTAATACTGCTGGTATCTTCCGCAGACAATATGTTTTCGCACCGCTTAGGAAAACATTTACAAAATGTAACACATACGTACGTTTAAAAATTGTAACTTTTATCAGTATTTGAAACAGAGTATTAACTTTGTGTAGAGTATTGTATTCTTCTAGAAAGTATATGTTTGGTTCGTTCACTTATATTTGGAATTTAATAAATGCAGTTTAAATAATTCGTACGCCATTATGTTATTGTGGTTCATATAGGTCAACTTATCGTTTCTAAAACGACATTTGAAGTAAAAACGAGGACTGAAAATACACAAATTTCATTTTACAACATGCGTTACTATATATCAAGGCTATGATTAGGACGAGGATAAGTATTATTGTGGGAATTGTAGTCATTAGGACAGTAACGTAGAAATCGTTTGTGGTAAAATTGTGTATAATTATGATGGGTTAAGATTATATTGTTTACGTTGGAACTGATGACGACAATATTGTCGCCAGCTGAAAAGCAGAGAAGCGGCACAGAGTTCCACAGCTGATCAGTTGTAGGAAAGCAGCTTTGTTCATGGAATCCGCATGTAAGATTGAGAGTTGCGTTGAAGTATATATTTGGCTAGACCGGTGCTTTTTGTGAAAAATAGCGGTGGGGAACCGTAGACTAGAGCTCTGTCGAACACTTGCTATGAAAATAACGATAGAGCAGAGAGAAGCTCGGAATATATCTGTGGGGCAGCAGTTGCAGAGAAGAGAAAACGGCATCGCTTACTAGATTATAAAGTCGGTTATCGAGACACCTAACCAGCAACTATTGCATGGTCCAGAATCCATTAAGTTAATGGCGATTAGAACTTTGTACTGCATATAGGATAGTATCGTTAGGATTAATTCACGGTTGGGGTCCTTTGCTATCAAAGGGCCAACATCACTCAATTTAAAACCTTTACTGCTAACAATCTTATTAGTAACATGACCATGAGTATAGGAATAGAAAGAGAAAGATTTCGACAACGCAAGGGACTGCAACAAAGTTTGCAGTCTTTTTCTCCCTTTTGTCAGAAATATGACTCATGCAATACGAGGACTGAAATTCAAAAAGAAGTGAGAATTACAGGGGCTGCCAAGAATGCATTCACAATGAGTTGCCAAGCCTCCATTTTAAAAATAATATAAAAAAAAACAATTGTGTATTGTACTTGATATACATTCTGTTAGGCATTTCATGGAAGAGAACAACAATACGGTACATTCTCACTGGCTAAATAAGGGAAAGTATAATAAAAATGCATGAAATTAATAAATATTTATTTTTTTCAATTCTTCCTTGGTTGCTTGGAATATCTGGGGCATAAGTGTCTAGTATGATTACTTTAAAATGACCCCTTCAATTAGAATATTCGTTGTCCAATATAAATGGTGTTTGTCAATCAATCATTAACCATTAGAAATATGTTCCTTTACCAGTCACATTAAGAACCGCATACGGGTTTTCGCTGAGGTAGAACTCTTGTGAAAGTACTTGCGGATTAACTAATTTACCAGATTTACTGGGGGTGGGGAGACCAGATCAAGGTACCATCACTTTGAATAAAAGATTTGCAATATTCAAAAAAAAAAAAACTTGATTCACCAGCAGGTACATAGCGTGAACCACCATTGAAATAAAATTAGTTGCAAGCAAGTAAATATTTAGTCGTTCGTTTGTTTTTCGTTGGAAAATTACAAACAAAATCTTGGCTCTAAGTTTTAATAAGAGAAAATATGCATGGCATCGGTACACTTCTTTTTTCAGTTCTTTATTTGGGGCAAAAAAAGCCAAGCGTTGGTACAAATTAAACTTTACAAAACATTAAAAACATTATTGAGTATAAAATGTCTTAAATCGTCAACGCATTCACATCCGGAGTATATAATAGACACTGTGTGGTGCGTATGTCGCCCAGACATTCTTGTAACTAGCGATGACACGGGTTTGTATTGTCGAAAGACATAACGAATATGGTTTCGTAAAAACTCCCCAGTCCTTCCTCCCTAACGATTGTTTAAACAGACAAATAAGAGTATCGCTAACATTTTTAATACACTTATCTCAGAATATCCTTCTCAAAGTATCCCTATGGAAGTGAATTGTATTCAAATATTCAGATTCTTTATTTTTAAAGTAAATTCAAGTTTAAAATATCCATGCGTAAATTTGGTATTCCTTATATTATACTTAATATCATAAAAAAACATCTGATAAGAAGTTTCATGTAGTTTATTTTAAACCATTGTGCTGACCAAGTGTTCTTTGAGCACATTAAGTGTTGGCTTATGCTTTATTTCTTAAACTATATTTCAGGATGCTTTACATTGTTATCATTACATAATCTACAATGCCTCTATTCTTTCATGCGTGGAGTATTATTAGAGCATCTGGGCTGGTTCATCTACCACTAGCCAATCCCTATTTGATATGGTCCAAAAAAGTATCCAATCTTATAGGTCCCGCTTTGCCAACGAAGCTCCAACCCCTGTCCGTACGGTGCAATCTTGCATCATTGTGACAGTTTTACAAGTATTTTGAAGCTAAAATATCCCCTCATACGAATTTCATATGTGTTGTGTAATAAGATTGATGCAGTTTTCGGTGCCTTTATTACACCTTTTTAGTCTGTATATTTGAACCAAAAATAAAATACTCAAGACTGTACATAATTACACACCGCATATACATATTTTATTCGCGCATAACAGATGTACACCTTAATTATAACCCATGCAGAGACAGGGGAAAGGTTGAGTTACTTACACAAAATACTTATCGTACGCATAATATAGTATATGTTTGTTTCAGCGAAAAAAAACTCTGCAGAATTACAGGTATTTTTAATAAATAAATATAATTATATACGCGTGTATATGTACATAGGTGATGCAGTTGATATGATATTTGCTGTTCATCAACTCCAAGAAAAATCTCAAGAACAATACCAAAAACCAAACACAACATTTTTCGATTTGACTAGGCGTTTATCCATGTAAATCGGGCAAGTTTATGAAAGATCATGTCAACATTTTAATCTCCTGTCAGAATAATTTCAATCATTAACAATTTCATGATGGAATAATCGTTCGTGTCCTAAATGATATAGAGGTTTGGCGATGACTTTCTACTCGATGTTCTCGGAAGTGTTAGCTGATATATTCCACGCAAACGACCTCGGAGTAAGCATCAAATTTGTTCAACATAAAACGACTTAGTTCTATCACTAGAATTAAGACAACTGGAATATGAATCCTTTTGTTTGTCGCTGCCTATGTTATCTATGCTAACAAATAGCACAATAAGCAATATATTGTTGGTAGTTTTTATTGGTATGTGAAATTTCAGTCTTACTATTACCCTAGACCGAAGTAATGTACCAGACTGCTTCTGAAAAAAGGTACTTTAGCCTCAGATTCCATTTCGGGAACCAACATATAAGATGGGGACAAGTTCACTTACTTTTGAAGTATTCTGTTAAGGGTAGTATACATGAACAATGAAGTCGATAGCAGGAAGGCCAAGGCTAGTGCCCTCTTTTGATGCCACAGAACCAATGAGTTGGAGCGAAGAACAATTCAGCTTCAGACCGAACTTCAATACAACGAGCTGTGCAACTTACCCTTTTGATGGTATTTCTGCAAGAGAGTTGGCTGGTAAAGGGGTCAAAGTCCCACGATTTTCCTTTGAAATCTCTACCAAACTTCTCATCTCCTTTTGGGTCTAAACACATGAAATTTGAAATGTAGTTTACGTTGGCATGTATCAAAATTTTAATTTGATTTGAACCCCAAAATATAAATGTTAAGGAGGCAAAATCGAGATGCGATCTCTAACAAGTTATTCAGCCACTTTCCGTTCTAACCATTTCAAATTTTACATAAAGTGTATTCAGTAATAGGACAAGTCTTTGTTTGCGTCGAAAATTTGAGCTGCCAAGGGGTCAGAGTTTAAAAGATTTTACCTTTGCATTCTTTCGTGAACAACTTAGCCAATGTTTTGTCTATAAATGAAACATTTTACATAACAGGTATTTAATCAGTTTAGGGGCAAAAATTTCGTTGCCAAAAGGTCAGTTGCAGATTCTATTAATTTTTCCGCTAATTTCTGGTCTAAAAAACTTTACAATGTATAGGTAGGTAACTTGGACATGATATTTGAGATGGGACCAAAACAATAAATGTTAAGAGATTAACATTGGGGTTTAAGTTATAAAACAACATCCGCTGTCTCTACGAAATTACTTAGACAAGTTCTGGTCTAAACATTTGAAATTTTACATAAATAGTATTCAAATATAGGTCAAGTAATGAAGCGTATATATGGCCTGGCAAAGAGCTTCAAATATACAAAGAATGAAAGACAAATAGCCATTCTGATAAAATATAAGAAAAAATAAACTGACCGGAAAAAATAAAATAAACCCTACTTTACACATTATCCTGCCTTTTATAAAAAAAAAACTAGCGGGGGGTACCCGGCGTTGCCCGGGTATTTGTAGGTGTGTGTATGAGGTGGGTAATTAATAATCCTGCTTAAATATTATAATAAAAGACGATGTAAAAAAATTAAAATCCAAAACCAAAACGGGAAAAAATGGCATAAATAAACCTGTGTATGGGGGGGGGTAAACTAAAGAATAAGCGAAGTAACAAAAAAAAAAACGTTTGGACGGGAGGAGAGATTGAACCCGGAAGCTTTGACGCGGAGACGGAAACCAATGCCAATACTTAACGGTCTCGACCACGAGTGAGAGTAATTGATTAACATGTTAAGTTAAAGCTTATAAAGCTAAAAGAGGTTTGATTGACAGGACGACGCTAAATGAGGTCATCGCGCGATCGTTATTTTTAGTTTTCACTCAGATGATGGTGGGAAGGGGGGAAAACAGAGCAAAAGCGAGAACACAACGTTTTTCACTGTATTTATACTCAAATGCAGGACGAACCGGGGACAAAGCGAAACAGCGCGAATCTCATAAAAGTACACGTAAATAAATCTAGAGACGACCCGCGTTCCCAAATCCTACATATTATGATATAGGGCCCATATAAATAGTTGTAAGCGATAGTAACGACCCCGGGAGCGTGTGCTCGAAAAGCCTTTTGAAGACATACACGAAATGGTCACACACATTTTGCCTTTTATATATATAGAAAACAATAGACCAACAATTATTTTACTATATTTTATATATGGTAAAATTATTAATAAGATCCGTCTATGGTGATCATCTCTATTAATTATGTGTATTAGTATATAGTATGAACAATTGAAGAAAATTTCATGACTCAAGTGTAATACTCATCCGTTTCGCCTTTAGGTAAAAATAAACATTATCCTATATTTCACAAAATTAACACAAGTAAGTGTGTTTATGTATGTTATGTTGACGATCTGATTATATGCATATATATATATATATATATATAATGATTTTATTTTTATTAAAAAAAACTTTTTGGTTATTGAATTAGTTAGGAGTTATTTTGGAGATGAGTAAATTGTATACTTTTTATTTAATTACTAGACCTATGTTCCTCATTTTCTAATTGTAGTTTTCATGATGTTTCGGCCGATTATTCACCTGGCCTTCGCCAGGTGAACCGCAACGGAATAGGAATTTCGAATCCTCCAACTACATCCATAGCAATTGCTACCTTCAATAGTGTTACCATCTCACCACGGCTTGGTTAACTAATCCTTTGGCCGGTTTTGGGTGGGATCGACGCAGATTCCTCTAGTTCCACGCTTATCTGGAATCTTTGATATTCCGCATGTCTATCAACTGCACTACGGGCCCCAAAGGGCAATAAAAAGTTTGGATATTTTGGTCTTATAAATCCAATTGTTATTCCAATTTTCGGGTCCGTATCGAGTGTTATATTATTGAATTTGTTAGGAATTTTTTTGGAGATTAAATTGTATAATTTTTCACTTAATAATTTGGACTATTATCCTCATATTCTAGTTTTCACGACGTTCTGACCAATTATTGCTCTGGCTAACGTCAGGTTAACCGCGAAAAAACTATTTTAGGTGCATTACATTTATATATATATATATATATATATATATATACATATATATATATATATATATATATATATATATATATATATATATTGACGTCGTTTCAATATTATGTTTCTCAATTTCATTCTATGTAGCAAGCAATATAAGACCTTATGTCACGGGGGTAACTTCCTAATAACTTTATCCCTGAAGGTGTTCTAATACTGACTATAGAATAGGGATGGCAGCTGTTTAGTTGGTCCAAGTTCGAATCTAATTCGCTTCTCCAAAAGAAACCTTAACTTAGGATGTTGGTAACTTTCTTGTTATATATCCCATAAGTATCCGATGTCTTTTTAGGAAGTATTCTCACTATAAATCTATTTGGGAAACTAATGCTAACAATAGAATGCTTAGAGTCATACGATATGATTATGGTCGTTGAGTATAAAGTGTGTGAAAGTCATCTTTGAGGACGCTAATGACTATCATCAACATATTTAAAGCTCTTATCAATTATCTATAATGTATGTGGAAAATATTAGGAATCTAACCTGCATATTTCAGATAAAGCAAGATGTGCAAAAAACAAGCTAGAACTTCGGTTAGCAGAATGAAGCCAAGACAAAGCATGATCTGTCCAAACCCAAGGAAACAAAGAGTCGGTTCTTTTGTGTTTCAATTTCTGTTATCATTGTTATATGAAAAACAATTAATCAGTTCTGCGAGACACGTTTCTGTGTCGTTAGTCAACTGTACATACTTTTCTCAACGCAATTCAGTATCAGAAAATATTCTGACCTAAAGAAACACGCATTGTCCGTATTATGTATAGAACAACAAAAGTCGGAATGACTTGTATATCGTTGAATCTCTTCACCTGAGACAATTATTTACGATCGAAAAACAATTTTCAATGGAGGTGCACTATTCTCGTAATCATCTGGAATTGGCATTTCGCTCCACTAAACAAGAACAGTAACTCCTTTTATTTTCTTATTCTTCCGACTTTGATTGTCTACTTTTGATATACAACTGTGAACTTAGCCCGGGGGTTTCCTTCATAAAACCAAAAAGTGCATGAACTTTAATAAAAATGCTTACCGACATTTTTTTTATCTTAGCAGAATGAAAAGGATATATATGAAAATAGTTTTGTAAGACAAGACCATGCTTCTCCACAAGGCAAGTATGTAGAAAAAAAAAAACTATTTATTTCAATAATCAATCCGCCCACATGAATATATACGGTTTCGCATATACCCTGCAATTTCTTACAAACCGTTTACTTGCGTACACTACACACAAGTTTACACACCCGAACACAGGAATACCCATACTAATAGTAACATACTAGCATGATAACCGACGTAGCTCGTGTATGAGGATCAACAAATGTTTTCTATTCTCATATTTTTTATTTTAGAAATTAGTGAAATTGCTTATTTTTAAAATACATCGATATTCTATCGATGGTTATATATTACAAAGTAACGATTTCGAATATATATATATATATATATATATATATATATATATATATATATAGCTGTTATACTTGGGTGCATCAGCTTTAATCGAAACCGAAGCCTTAACTCACGAAACACAAACACACGCACACACATACATCCTCCATATATATATATATATATATATATATATATATATATATATATATATATATATATATATATATATATATAGCACCTCAGCTATCATCGAAACCAAAACAAAAACCTGTGAAGAATTATTGGCAAAATTATTTATAAAAAAAAATGATAACGTAAGTGCCATCAGCTTTAATCGAAACATGAACCTAATTCATTAAAGGTTTTTGGAAAAAATATGTACAAAATATGATGACATGAGTGCAATCTGCTATAATAGAACGCGAAACGAAACCTTATGAAAATTCTTGGGAAAATGATTTATAACAACAGATTGGACTCCAAAACAATTAAAAGACAATCCCTCGCATGACAGCGTGACACACTATATATATAACACACACGCTATCCGATTAATATATAATATATTGCTGTTGGCATCTCAAGTTATTCAGCTTAAATGGAGACGCTCTGATATTATTGTAGCTCTGTAGTAAAAATGCAAAAATATTTATCAAAGTTAGTAGGGACGACCAGCCTAGCACGGTCTTAAAGTACGCTTAAGTATGATATATAAATCCTTTCACATTTCGTATATATTATTATTGGGTTAATGTTTTTTTCGATTTGTATATATTATACACTTGCGATTTCAAAAATAAATAATATATATATATTACTTGGGTTCATCACTAGCAGTGTCAGAAATTTCGTGAAAATAGTGAATAATTCCACCCCATCTTTCCAAGCTTATAACTCCTCTAAAAATGTAATTCAAGCCCTAATTTTTTTTTTCAATTAAAGGAGTAAGGACCAAGGTTTTATTTAAAAAAAAAACAAAACAAAACAATTTTTTAAAAAGGTTTTAAACTTCGGACTTTACAGGTAAATTTCTAAAAAAGCGATTTTTTTTTTGTTTTAAATTTGAATATATTATTTATTGACCTTTTCTCTGTAATTTGTGATATATAAAACTATTAACCATAAATTAATTATTTACTTTTTAATAGACATTTCAAAATGAGAGGCGTAAATTATTCGACCCCCTATCTTTCTAAGCTTATAACTCCTCGAAAAATGTAATTCAAGCCCTAATTTTTTTTTCAATTAAAGGAGCAAGGACCAAGGTTTCATTAAAAAAAAAGACAAAAAGAAACAATGTGTTCTTATAAAGTAAGGTTTTAAACTTCGGACTTTACAGGTAAATTTCTAAAAAAGCGATTTTTTTTTGTTTTAAATTTGAATATATTATTTATTGACCTTTTCTCTTCAATTTGTGATATATAAAACTATTAACCATAAATTAATTATTTACTTTTTAAGAGAAAGTTGAAAATGGGTGACACTTGGGGGGGGGGGCGTGAATTTAAAAAAAAACGTTTGTCTAAAATATTATATTCGATTTATTGGAAAGAACATAAAATTTCACATTGACCCTGAAAATATCGTAAAAATAGAATCAATAGAAAAATTTTGATAGATTTTTAAAATTTAAAAATTTAAAAATATTGAGTTTAAAAATTGAAAAATATTGAGTTCGGAAAATTCATTACTGTTTAAAAAAAATATATATTTTTATTACTTTTAAAACAACTGTAATAGTTTATTTTGGAAGTATAATCCATAAAGAAAATAAATAACCCACTTTTAACAGAGAAATTACGAGATTTTTATATTGTATTCGCAGTTTCGTGTTAGGGGTGTCAAACATTCCTACAAAAATTCTGATACTGCTAGTTCATCACTGTTAATTTTAATTAAAACTGAAGGCAAATCATTATATATACACATATATATATATATATATATATATATATATATATATTAATATATTAAACCTTTAAAAATATCTTATCACACACACACGCCCGCACACACACACGCCCACGCACCCACCCACACCCACACACATATACACACACACAAACACACACACACACATATATATATATATATATTTATATATATATATTTGTTGTTGTTGTTTTTTTTCAAGCGATATATACGGTTAATATTGGCTCCGCCTCGAAGCTCATTTTTTTTTATTTACTTAGAAATTCGCCCTTTTAATTTATTTGGACGTACATTACATTTTTATTTATTTATTATTTTTAAAACAGTAATCTACGTACACGCGTGTTTCGAGGTCATATTTTTCCCAAGGTTTAATATACTAAAATCTATTAGCCAATGACCATGTATATATATTAATAAAAAAAGTAAGTCATATCAATTTACTCATATATGAAGCCACATGGTTGATATTTCTAATTACGCATTCATATATAATTGAAAATCCAAAAATCACAAGGAGAAAGATAACATAATATTTGCATTTTTTCAAAAATTACAATTGTTTCGACATAAACCAGACAATTGCAAAGTGTGTGTCATTTAACACCTTTCGTAGTAAACATCTCATCAGATTAGTTGTAAAAACATACAGGGTTAATACGTATATTTACGTATTTTCATTCTGTTATTCACTGTCCATTTACTATAGATACATATGCGCACCCATATATATATGTGTGTGTGTGTGTGTGTGTGTGGGTGGGTGGGTGTGTGTGTGTGTGTGTGTGTGTGTGTGTGTGTGTGTGTGTGTGTGTGTGTGAGTTTATTTCTTTCAGCTATAATGGAATCCGAAACCAAGACTTATGAGGAATTCTTGATCAAATTATTTTAAAAAAAAATGATTATTGGATTGCCATTAGCTCCAACCGAAACCGAAACATAATCTTATTAGGAATTCTTGATAAAAGTATTTATTAAAAAAACAAATAAATGCCATGAGCTATAATCGAAACACAAACGAAAATTATGAAAATTTCTTAGTAAAATAACTCAGAATTTTTTTTTTAATGACTTGAGTGCCATCAGCTATAATCGAAATTGAAACTAAAACTTATGAAGAATTCTTGGTAAAATTATTTATTACAACTAATGGACGTACCTAACAATTAAACGAGCCGGGTGTAAGTGTGATACAAAAACTAACCCAGACGTTATTGTCTTAAGATATAGATCATAATTTATTTATATAAAGTATACACATTTTATCACGGTTGGTTTTCTATATATATTTACCTTTTTATTATCTTCTTTTTTGAATTGTTTATTTCTTATTTGTATATTAATGTTATTTGCCCTATTAGTGCATTTAATATTTATCTGCTATTATACTTCCGTGGTGTCGTTGTGTGTGTGTGTGTTTTTAATATGTTAAATGATAATTTGTTTGAACAATGAGATCAAATGACACACAATATGACAAGCCGATGTTTAATAAGAAAATGTTAAATGCCACAAAGCGAAGAATATGTCAATTTTATCTGTTTGTTAAATGCTTTTTCACACTCACAAACACACACACACACGCACAAACACACACACGCACAAACACACACACGCACAAACACACACACGCACACACACACTTTCTATGTTTTAATTTCACGTTTTTTCTAAAGTCTTTATAGTTATGTTCACTTTTAAAAAAATAAGGTTATATATTATTCAAAATTAAGTTGATTGATTTAAACTATTTCATGACATATATGTTTTTAATCATTTGTAGAAATGTTATGAAAATGGTACTGCATTGGGCAGTTTAGACCAATGTGTGGGAGAGAAAGAAAAGCAGGGAAACTAACTAAAATATTTGATGAAACGTGAAATAGGGGTTTGGTGGGTGTAAGGTTTGGCACAGCAATTTAAATCCCCCTATCTTATTAATCGATTTGAAACGTTCTATCGATTTGAACGTCTTCATTTACTATTATATTTCGGTATTCTCCTTCTCGTGTTCTTTCTGTCTCCCTGTCTCTAACTCTCCTTCTCTCACGCTCGAGCTATTAATACATCGCTACAACCCCCCCCAATTAGTTCAATTTTATTATTTATCACATGTTGAACGTAAACCCCCAAATAAATGTCCAACTCATTAAGGAGTTTCTAATACATTAATCTGAAAACGCATTACAATATAATCCAGAATAGAAACATACAATTATTTGAAGTTTAATTTGAAGATTTATATAAAATAAGGTTAAGTTTATACTTTTTATCATTTTTTTTCTAAATGGCATTGTGTCATTAAATAAAAATCGTTATAAAAGGAACCTCGCACCATTTCCGTAATGTTTGACCTTTTATACAAGAGATTTTAAAAGCGAATTTTTGTTTGTGACATAAACGCACACACATAAATCCATATCCACAAGTGTGCGTTTATATATATATATATATATATATATATATATATATATATATATATATATATATATATAACTACTTCATTTATTCGCATAAATTTAATATACGAAAGTATAGATTTATGCGTAAGCTTTAAGTATTTACTTCAAAAGTGCTCAATACGTAGGTAGAGCTAGTTAGTAATTTATAAAATATATATGGCGATTAAGCTACACTGAATATTCTGCGTTTCATCCAACTATGGGATTCGTCAGGCTTATGCGCATAAGCCTGACGAATCCTATAGTTGGATGAAACGCAGAATATTCAGTGTAGATTAATCGACATATATATTTTATAAATTACTTTATATATATATATATATATATATATATATATATATATATATATATATATATATATATATATATATATATATATTATAGTTATGTCTCGGAAGTAGAGTGAAAAGCACATCTTATTTTTCTTTTATTAATATTATTTTTTCCTTGTACACACTTTTTTGTGAATTATTCCATGGATTTCTGCCTTTGGATTATTATAGACCATCTTCTTCCAATTACGGGATTTCTTTGGATTTTACTTGTACAAATGGAAATTCTTTTAACTTTCTTGAAGTTTTACATTTGGATTTTACGTCACTGGATTTTTTTATCTTCCACCAGACTATCCATTAATGTGTAATCACCTTTTTCTTTACCACATTCCCTCTGCTTAACTTATTTTGTTTTCAAGTAAGATCTTTGACTTATTTGTTGTTTCATCAAATACTTCTGCATGCAAAATCCGATCCTGCATTTTGCTAATTCTTACCCTCTGATGAGAAGGAGAGTATTTCTTCGAAACTCCGCGGATAAAGGATTACCCATTTATCTAGTGTTTCCTTTTCAAATTAAATATGTTTTTAACTCATTTCAAAGTGTTTTTTTAACTTATTTCATTAACTGTTTGCTCATATTAAAAGCTCTACATCCTATTTAGTACTAACGAGCTTTTATATCTGGCGGAGATAAGTTTATAAATATTAATTCTTTAATATTTATAATTTACTTTAATTTTACAATCTTGGATCATTTTGGTAAATTCAATTGTAATTTTCATTTTATTATATATGTATATATATATATATATATATATATATATATATATATATATATATATATATATATATATATACGCCGCAATATATAATATATTACACACCCTTAATTTAATTGTTTCGCTATATCACATGTCTGTTCTGCACTAGTCTAGCAGCCATCTCGGACCATTGCCTTAACTTACAACTATCTAGTTTGTGGGCAGCTGTTTTATCCTTTGGCTCGTGGGATCGATCCCACAAGCAATATCTATTCCAATAACCATTTATCACTCACTTTTTACAATACTTAATTTGTTTGTTTACTTAAAAGAAAAGAAACTGTCGTTAAAATAAAAATCCCAACATCCAAATTATTTAAGACAGTGCATAAACCAGAGTAAGGAACTACACACACACACACCCGAACACCCCCCCCACACATATATATATATATATATATATATACTAGTAAAAGTACCCATCGTTGACTGGATTCAAAAAGAGCCTACAGAAAATGGAGTCTGATTTATGAAAGTATGATAGGTTATAAAAAAGGAATGGTTGTAAAGAGATAGCTTGGTATTTGGGGGTATCAAATCTAAAGCAAAATACCTCTCGTACTGATCAGCTTCCTTGTTGCTTTACTTCTGGGTTCATACAGACAATATATATATATATATATATATATATATATATATATATATATAACGGCTAAATACAAACCAAAAAGCATAATGAATTTTAAATATAAAAAATGAAGATAAAGGTTAGCTAACCAGGTGTCGGTCCTCAGTATCAAAGCTAAATCGAGGAAAATACGATTTAAAACGTGCTTTTTGGTCTGTATTTCGCCGTTATAAAATTCTGTACCCCCTGGAAAAATCATATATATATATATATATATATATATATATATATATATATATATATATATATATATATATATATATATATATTATGGAAAAAAATTAAACCATTATAATTTGATTTTCACTTAATCGTCCACGATAAGAATATTACAAATTTACAGAACTAAATGAACTTTGTTTTTGTCTGGTAATGACTACTGTACTTTTTCCCAAACTTATCATTGAATTTTTGATTTTTTTAAATTTTCCATGCGAATCTATAGAGTTAGAGAAAAGATGAACTAATTTGAAATTCAGATACATAGCTCATACTATGTTTGCATATTCTTTTAGCAAATAGTCGTAAATGTTATTACGACAATAAATTTATTTTAAAAACTGTAAATATATTTAATAATATTCTCCACCTATACAAAATATTATCGATCTATACAAAATTTTATCCATCTATACAAAATTTTATCCCTCTGTACAAAATATGATCGATTCATACAAAATTGCGGTGCATTTTATATTTCGGAAATGTTTATATTTAAAATTCTATTAAAAATTGAGGAAAATCTTATATTATTCTGCTTTTCTCATTAAAAAGTCAGATGTTTATCTTTCTGTAAAACTTGCTGAAGAATGATATCTTTTAATGGATTGTAATTCGTTTTAAAAACAATTTTGTTTTTCTTTCATCTTTTGGGCGAAATGAATTCCGAGGTCAATTCCTGAATTTTTATGAATAGAACATTTTTGAC
Organism: Euprymna scolopes; assembly: GCF_053919585.1. Classification (NCBI taxonomy): domain Eukaryota; kingdom Metazoa; phylum Mollusca; class Cephalopoda; order Sepiida; family Sepiolidae; genus Euprymna; species Euprymna scolopes. The sequence continues at coordinate 60,583,386 of NC_136512.1, read as the reverse complement.
ATGTATGGTGTTGTTTCATTTAAAAGACATCGATACAAACTTTCATTACAACTCGTGTCTAAATTGATATTCGGTAGTTTGCTTCTACAGACCAGTGCCTCATTTAGGTGGAATTTATAGACAACGTATGACAAAGAGATCAGACTTCTGCTGCGCAAGCAAAAGTTTTCGAAACTTGTCCGGTAATAATATTTAAACGGGACATTCAAGACGCCGAAGCAGATATTTTATGAGTAAATTTACTATTTGATATGCGCTGCAATTATGACTCAAGAGATTTTTCTACTCATAGAAGCATTATAATCCGAAAATGTGAGCGGTTCAAAATAATTTCCCGCGTAGACGCTCAGTTAATTTTTTTTTTCCGTGTGTGGTTTTACAATCAGCGGAGACCGACACATTCAGCGACTAATTTTGTCAGAAATGGAGCAGTATGAGAACAACGCTTTACAACTAATTGCCTTGAAAGAGCAGCGATCGCTTTATCTATAGCATGATTGAAAATAGTGCAGGAAATGAGAGTTTCTGCAGTTAGCACTTTTCAATAACATCAACCTACTCTAGAACATCAACACCTATTAAGCCCAAAACCTATTACTGAGCTTGTTACATCTGGATTTTTTCACGGTATTTTAAATTTAAGACACGGTTTAGACGCAGCGGCAATAGACTGAATCATAAAGAACAATTGTTTATCATGCACGGACAGAAACGAACACATATTCGGCTAACCTTGAAATAACAAACTAAAACATTATAATAAACAAATACGAACAATCCGGTTGCAAGGAATCATCGAAACCAAGAATCAAACCGGCAATATGTAGCAGTTCAAATGTACGGCGATCTTGCACAGATGAAGGTGGCCATATCCTGCGATGTAATACTTATATAACAATAACAATGAAAAACGATAGGTCAGCTTTCATTGACATCGTCAAGTCAGTTTGCTTAAACCATGCCTCTTGATTATTCGTCATTTCAGCAATTCATCACTCTATCGTCTTTAATCCAACGTAGAATCCAGACAATTTGTTGACTTATTTAAACAGGTGCAGCACAAAAAAGAGGGAGGATGCGATAAGATCCTTCATACTTTGCATTCTTTCGTATAGAACAACAGAAAATTAGACAATTAAAAATAGTGTCACCAGAAAAGACAAAAATACAATGGTATTATGATGTTCAAGTATCTATGCCAAGAGAACGCTAATACGTAGTCTTTGCAGTGCGAATAGTGAGCGAGATTTATTCTCATAACACAAAGAAACAAATTCGATAATGTAACATCAGGATTAGAGTCGAAGCTTTACGAGAACTGTTTTGTTATAACTGAATTTGACGACCGATTTTTGTCGTGTGTTAAAAATCGTCAGGAAGTTTCGAAGAATAAAGAAAAGGAGATCAGTACTGTAAGTCTTAGAAGCCGAACGGGGAGTTGAATTTTGGTCCCGGTGATACTCGACAATTACGGTGGACTAAAACGCGGAGTTTATATCTGATTGTCTCAGCCAGACGTGAAACATTTTATTTGAATAACAGATAAAAAGTAGAAAATATTTTACCGTTAAAGAAAGAAAAACAAGTATTAACGGCAGAAGTAATCATTTTTAACCAATATCTGAGTAAAGTAAATGGTGTTTCTAATCATCTTGGCAACATATATTAACGGAACAAATTAACATCAGTTTTGAATACACTATTATAGTAATATGATACATGACCGCTAAGAGAACACACCACAATTATAGAAAGATCGGCCACTATTTTTCGGAATATGTTCTACAGACTCACAGAAAGACAGATTAAATTATTTTAGATAGATGTATATTATTGAAACACATTATTTTACTTTGCTCACCTACCTATCTAGTCATCTCTTTATTTGAAAGATAAGATTTCCCCTGTTGAATGAATTACTGAGTATTTTCAGGTGTAAAATATTTGTTTAGCATTTGATATCAATGATTGCCGTTAAAATGAACTAGTGATTATAATATTGGATAATTACGAGAGATGTGAACAATTCTGGATATAAAATCGATAAATAAATATACGAAAACGGTTGACAAGATCATTACCTTATAATTGAAGTGGTAATGAATAAGTGATATTTTTGAGAGTGTGCACCTTCGGATATTATCTAATCAGCGGATTCGATGTAATATGTGCTTTCTCTGATGAAACAAATAGCACAACAAGATTGAAAGTAATCATAACTGAGTACTATTTTATATTTATTGATATTAAATAGCGTGGAATAATAATTAAATAAAATGGGTTATTAAAAGAAATAGACACGGAATACTAAAGTGTTTCGTCAACAAAACAATTTTCACCAGTTTTTCATGAGAAACTAAGAACATGATAATCTCATACGATCATAGAATAACGATTTGCTTTAAATAATCTAATCACAGTCAAATATCATTGATCAACTTAATCAAAAAGACATAATATTTCGAATATGCAAATGTAAAATTAAAACATTCCGTGCAATTTTGTATATTTTGCCTTTAAGAATTTGTAAATTCTTTATGTATTTATGTGATACTACACAAAGCCAATAATAGTTATACTTTATTGAATTTTGACCTAATATATAAAATAACTTTAATAGCACTTTGCCTGCTCCTAAGAATAGCTAGTAAGAAGGGTACAGGAAATTTCTTACGACCATAAAAATAATTCTCTCGTATATATTATTGAAGAAGTCGTTTATAGGTAAGAAACTAAATACCATAAGGACAAGTACCACCGAGACGAATTATGGATGGAAATTTATTTTTTTATCTTCATTAATATTCTTAAAAATCACAGTTAAAGATAATTTTAAAATTCATAAAGATACAATAATCTGTCGTAAAATTCCGAAGAGAATTACAGATAAATATTTTCATAACGCTCTCTTACAGCCTGACACCCGCTGGTAAATATAGAAATAGGTAGTAAATTACATTTACTACGTCAAAAAAAACATTTATCTCTTTCAACATCATTATTATTATTCTCACTATGCCACAATTATAATGAGTGTCCCTCACCTTCGAATTATTGAGTTTCTGCAAGTGACTTCCTTGACTTGTAAAATGAAAACAGACACAAAGTACGTACTGTTCGCACAATCGCCAAGCTGCCATTTAAAACACGCTTTCCAACGTTGACAGGGAATAAAACATATCCTTCTATAAAGAATTGGGTGAGCAGGGATACGTTTCGTGTAGGTGTCTAGTGTGCTATTATTTTTTACTAAGCTTTAATATATGGTTTCCCTTTGTAAAATATCAGTAGGTAAACTCGGCTAGCACTATCAATTTATAATATTTCTTTATTGCATAGTCTGACCTAAGCAAAACTTTCACGTGTTCTGTTATAGAACTGCCCGTCAATTAAAAACAATGGATTATAACATTGTAAATTATCTGTTTTTTTTCTATTTTCTTAAATAATGATTTTCTGATCAGTCACGATCATACGTACAAATCAATTCGGGGGTTCTACCTGTCATTTCTAATATCCTTTTATCCCTGAGTTGCTTTCGCCCTCGCTACAATGTTACTTAAAGCATGTGCGCTTTCTTTTTTAGCGCACTAACTTTTACATTAATTACTTACATAAATTTTTAATATAAAACATATTTAAAATATTTGCATTGTACCTGTCCATAATATAATAAATATATGCATGTCGTAAGTAAAATGTTAAATGAGTTTTTATTTGTGATTTTTTTTTGTTTTCTGTGCAGCATTTCGCGCGGATATTATAATCCTGCAAATAAGTTCACATCTCGGTATGAGAAGACAGCATACTAACAAGTTATCAACTTTAGTTACAAAATTGTTCCTTTAAAATATTATTAACCTTTTTAATCTCTGTAATATTTCCAACAAAATATTGTTAAGAAACATTTTTCTCGCTTTCTAGCAAAACATTATAAAGTCATCATTTATATTAAAATGTGGGATACAGACGATGCAATATAAGTAAAATCGCTAAGTATTGACCATTTTACAGTGGGCAATGTCAACGTCGAACAGCGTTTGAAGTAAGAATAAAATCAGAGGAACACTTATATTACATTTCTGTAGGTAAGACAAAACGTGTTATTAGCGATTTAATTTACCTCTCAAACTTGATGCATATATACTGCTTTTATTTTTTATCTCTCTCATTATTTTATTTAAGATATAACATAATGTTCGTTTTTCAACGAACATATTCATATATTAGAAGTTGTATTAGCATTATGCCTACTAATATAGCACTCCATTGGAAAACACAATTTACCTGCAAAACATAATGAACTTCAAAGTATTCTTTAAACAACCAAACATACTCTCAGAACGTGGGTATTCTATGATCACATAGAACGGAAGGATTGCACAATTGGGGTTTTAAAGGTGTACATAGTACACGTTTTCCAGGCTTTTAAATACTTGTTTAAGTATTTGGGAGATAATACTCTCAAATGCCGAAGTTTGAATATACAGGGTGTGTTCATCGTAATGAAACAGATACACTAGTAACAACACAAACAAACAAACAGACAAACATACACACACACACACACACACACACACACACACACATATATATATATATATATATATATATATATATATATGACGGGTCCCAATAAAGTGCATGCACTCTTGAAATTATCTCAACATACTTCATGAATACGCTATACCAAGTTCTCAAGAGATGTTTAAGAGTAAAGAATGACTCTTCCTGCGGGATAGAGCCTTTCCCCTATATCATCGACACGTAAGGACACATCTGGATAGTAACCGATGGTTAGGACGAAGAGGAGGTATTGAGTACTATCCACACTCACTTGAATGTCCCCCCTAAACGATTTCTACGTTTTTTGGAAGCGATAGAAGGGGGAGAGGGACAGGATAAACACAGTGTTCACACCACAAAACTGGTTACAATGACTGAGTCGAAAGCAAATATTGAAAGAAGATGTGCTAATATACCAATTAAACTGATTTGAACGTTTTCGATTAGATCACTGAATGTTATCAATTGTTCATGACCCACAATGGCCAATAATTTGAACACTTTCGATAATTAATTTGTTTCAATATGTGTTCAGTGTTTTGATATATGAAACTTTTTTTACTCATAAATGTTGGTTTTATGGTTATTTAAAGAGTGTGTAAATTCAATTGAGATACCCAGTATATATATATATATATATATATATATATATATATATATATATATATATATATATATATATATATATATATATAAGTCATTGTTTAAAACAAAAGAAAATGATTCAAATAGAAAGAGAGAGACGGACAGAGAGAGAGAGAGAGAAAGAGAGAGGGAGGGATACAAATTGATAAATAAGTAATTACCTATTCATTTCGGCTAATGATTTTCATTTATTCATGATAAAGTTTCGATTTTTTATTAAAATAAATCTGCATAGCCAATGAAACGTTTCAATGTTTTTGATGTTATTTAATTCTTAATATGATATATCTGACATTTAAAAAAACATGCTTTTCTTTTAAATATAGCTACATTATCTATAAAATATATATGTTTGATTTTATTCAGAGGAATTTGATCATAGCATGTTCTAATTTGGCACAATTGCTAAATGTTTGCGAATCTTATACAGAAATTTGTTTAATGAGATCACAATTTTTTGTTTTATGTTTTCATAATAATTTTCTTTCTCATCATCTCGCCAGATATGTTTTCCATCCGAGGTTACCAACAAAAGGTTAATTTTGTACGTTTCGTTTTAGGACAAAAAATTACATCCCCACGTTATAACAGGTCGGCCATATATATATATATATATATATATATATATATATATATATATATATATATATATATATATATATAGTTTTGTGTAAAAACTATCGTTTTTTCACATATGCTGTTTTATATATGATTTCTGAATAAATTAATTGAAAAATATAGTAACAGAACAGATATTTTAAAAATTCCGCCATGTTGATTAGATTAAAGAATTCGCAATGTAGCGAGATCCTTGAAGATGAAGACGGTCGCGACCGCTCGACTCTATTGATAACCTTGATTGAGCCATAATTGAAACCCATCATCGGAAGACCTCACGAGACTTTGCTGTTCGAATCGGGGTCGACTACTCATTAGTCGTTCGCAATTTAATGCAAATAAGGACGTGAAAATATAGATAAATGTGTGTCGCGCGAATTAAACAGTAATAGAAAACATCGTCGTTTTGATGTATTTTCTACGGTCTTCTCCGCCCCAAAACGACATATTTCTCAGTCATATTGTGATGTGTGATAAGAAGTGGATTCTCTACAACAACCGGCAACATTCGGTACAGTGGTTGGATCCGGACAAGCTCCACAGTACTTTCCGAAGCCGAAATAGCCCCGCAAAACTTTATGGTGGCTGTTTTGTGGTCTGCGGCCGGTCTCATCCATCACAGCTTCTTGAATCCGGACGCAACGATTAAGGCGAAAAAGTAGTTTCAACAAATTGACCAACTGCACCAGAATCTTACTTACGTGCCCGAGATTAGTCAATATGAAGGCACCAATTCTACACCATAAAAATGCTCACCCAAATATTGCAACACTGACCCTGCAGCAGCTGAACGAATTTGACTACAAAACTCTTTCTCATCCATTACATTTCGCCCACTGATTTTCACTTTTTAAAGCATCCCAACGACTTGCTGCGCGAAAAATTACTCAAATGGCTTTATGATTCCAAATCGGCCGTTAAGTATTCTCTCGCTTCCCGGCTGATGAAATAAATAAATTGTTTCTTATTGAAGAAAATATGTCGATTCTAAATGGGTTCATGTCAATAAATGAAGGTTTTTTTTATGAATGGAGTGATATTCTTTTGAAGTTTAACGTCAAAACATATTTTTTTACCAGATATTATATATATATACATATATATATATATATATATATATATACATATACATATATATATACACACACATATATATATATATATATATATGCACACCCTCATCAGACAAAGTTTATAAACCTAATATAGAATATTTACAAAAAAAAAAACAAGCATTGGTATGATTAGATAGTATTTTAGCCGTGGTATTGACTGAAATTTTATATTTCTCACGCGATATACATTTATAAACTTGATGGTAAATTAAAACCGTTTTACTACAAAATATTAATAATAAGGCATGATATTATTTCTATGTATTAATGTTGATACTAATATTTACAATTATGACACTAATTATAATACTAATAATATAGAAGTAAAGACATATATATATATATATATATATATAATCATTATTTATGCAAAACTATACAACATGCATACCAGTGTTTATGAATAATTAAATTTACTTACGTGAGAAAACTAAACATTATTATATATATATATATATATATATATATATGTTAGTAAAATATAATAAACATTGTTAGGTTTATATATATATATATATATATATATATATATATATATATATATATATTTAGAGACAGAGACAGAGAGAAGTATGTGCGAGTTAGCGTGCGTCTTTGTGTATTTTTTTTTATATATGGGCGTGCTATGCATCTGAGTTAATACTTTTGTTCTTGTTTATATAGGAGATATAAATATAATGACGGTATCACAGTATAAAATTTGATTTATTGCATGTCATGTAATAGTTCAACAAGTGACTAATGTTAGATGTTTGCGTTAGCGAAGTCAAAATCGATGCAAAACATTTGCAATATTAATAAATATTACTTCAAAAGAAGGGTGTAATTTATAGAACGGATTCAGTTAATATTTCTTACCTAGGCAACGCCATGAATGTGTGAAAACTTAGCCGAAAACTTTACCCGCCATAACACATGTAATTTGCTTGCAGATCCGTTGTTCTTCAAGATATGTACTGCTAGCTGTAGGGTTGGGCTCTCAGTAATTTCTCTTGCTCGATAAAAATATTTATTGTAAAAGCAAAGTATGTACACACAGCATTTAATTTCAAGATGTTTTATTACACTAAGGATATAAAGCCGATTAGGACATATCATAATATATTAAAGACGTTTAAAGAGGAAATGGCTGAATTTATTTTGAAAATTCTTTAAAATATTGGAAATAACTTTCAGTTTAAAAATTTAAAGTAATGTTTTCTTTTGGAAACATTACATAGCAAAATCTAAATTGGACACCAGTATCATTGCTAAGGTAATATATTATCGGCGTTCCAAAAGTAATATCTTACTTTTTAAATATTTAAAACGAACTGATAAGATAGAATAGTAAAGTATATTGCTATAACACTGGGTAACACAAAATATGTTTTAAAAATCGACCTGGGTTTTCCAGCAGAATAAGACTATTTTAATGCTCTGAGTCCGAAAATGACCTTGGTTTTGCTCAATTAGGTCAGGTTATTTTGCTACAGAATTTAAAAAAAAATCGATTTTTCGTAAGAAAGAAATTTCTGCGGATCATCAACTGAGACACCCCTTACGATATTTTCCGTTTTCCACAAGAAATAAAAGTAAACGTATCCAAATTAATTCAGTTTTTCTTTAGTCCATCAAATTTAATTAGCATAATTATCATAAGATTAGTATAATTATGAGCGTTACATGACACAAAAGTTCAGAATTCACGGCATAAATCAGCGTTTCATCGAGTGTGTGAGCAGCTGTTTCACTGTCGCTCTTCAGCGACCAGCAGTAGTCCGCCATCATGACTGCGTCCCACCTTCCCTGGTACCTCTCCTTCAGTTGGTGCATGTCCTGGTGGAACCTTTCTCCTTGCTTGTCGCTCATCGTCCCAAGGTTTTCAGGAAACTTCCCCATGTGTGAGAACAGGAAGTGCATCTTTATACTCATCAAACACCCAAGTTTTTGGAAGGCCTCTATCATGCTGCTGATGAGGTTGGCGTGGTTTTCTGCCTTGGTGTTCCCCAGGAAGTTGTTCACCACCTGCACAAACGATTTCCACGGGGCGCACTCTAGGGTGTTCATGGAGTTTTGGAACTCTGTGTCCTTTATGGGCTGCCGTATCTGCGAGCCATCAAAAATGCTGGCCTTCCGCTTCTCAATTTTTATTCGAGGAAAGGCTCTGCACAGGTAGTTGAAGCACCTCCAATCCTTGTACAGAGCGCGCGTGAACTGGTTCATTAACCCAAGCTTCATGTGTAGCGGTGGGATCAATATCTTCTCCCGGTCAACAAGAGGTTCTTTTATGATGTTTCTCGCCCCAGGTACTAACTGCTCTCGCGCCAGCCACTCTTCATTTACATAGTGCTTGGCTCTGTCTCGACTGTCCCACATACATATAAAGCATGGGTACTTCGTAACCCGGACTGCTGACCAAGTAGAAAGTTCACCATCTTTAAGTCGACGCAGATAATCCATCTGTGCTGTTCTTATTGGATTTTGACGAGCACGTACTTCACTGCTTCATATTTGTCTTTGAGAATTGTGGAGTGTGCAAAAGGGACTGAGGCGAACTGGGTCCCGTTGCGGAGGAGCACCCACTTCAAAGAGCGCTTGCAGCTGTCAATGAAGAGTCGCCAATCTCTCGGATCGTATCGAGGAGTGCCGAGTTTAACAAGAAGACCGGCGATATCTCAGCAGTGCACGCGGTCTTCCTTCTGGCAGAAGTATCCCATGTAGTCATCATGCCTTCTATCAAAGAAAGTGATACGCACGTCCTTGTCAAGTAGATTTTTCTCTTTGAGTCTGGAGGCCAACAGTTCGGAGGAAGTCTTCGACAAGCTAAGATCCCGAACCAGATCATTAAGCTAACATTGTGAAAAGAGCTGCAGACACTCTTGTGCTTCATACTTACAATCCTCTGTATATCCTTGTTTGTCTGTAGTGATTGCCTTGTCGTCTCTGTCGGGAAGGTGTGTGAGCGCTGGTACAGGAATTTTTTCACATACAGATGCAGCTGAGTGTCAGACAATGACATTTAGAATCAATTTGACTGGCTAAGGGTTACTTAAGAAAATGTAGAATTATATTTTATTTATATATTCCTATGGAGTAATGGTGAGACAGCTATCAATTTGATTGACTAATTACGGAATTCCTTTTATTGTTCTAAAAAGGAAAATAAAAAAGATAAGCGAAATCCCCCGTTTACTGCTCTATAAATACGCTCATACTGAAACATAGACAGTTAATAAATTAGTACTAGGATTTATAGCCACTGAATATTCCATAATTGTACTATTTTCTCAGAGACACGAACCCGCATAACATAAACGGCGTGCACCAACTTCGATGTGTAAACACACATTGAGCACACAATGAGTTAATTTAAGGCAAAGGCAATGAATGTTAAGGTAATGAGAACATGAGAGAGAATCTAAGAGCCAAATATTGTCACTACGGGGTCCTTGGGAAGAATGGCCCAAATTTGCTCAAGTATAACCCCGTTAGCTTAAATTCACACACAAATATATTAAATATCAAATAAATTCTATACATATTTATACACATTAATTTATGATAAACACAAATATATTAATTATTTATAATATTATTCGTGTCTGTGAATTGTAATTCGATATATTCTTCAAGAAAAATATGATTGAACTATAAACCCCTTATATCAGCATATGTATAGCTTGTCAGGTGGGCCAATGGCTGTATCTCAAAAAGTTGACCTGATAGAGCACAATCAACGTGATATTCGGACTCAGAACACCAAAATTAGTCTAAATTAGTTGAGAAACCCCTGACGGGTTTTATGGCTGTTACCCAGTGTAATAACTGAACGTGTCTTTATTCAAATAAAAATACGAAAATACGCTTACGACTATATACATATATATATATATATATATATATATATATATATATATATATATATATATGTGTGTGTGTGTGTGTGTGTGTGTGTGCGTATCTATTTATGCATATATATATTATACGTATATATGCGTGTATATATATAATCTATATATAGTTATTAAAATATAATTATCCACTGACAAGTGTTTCGTCGTCTACGTCTCATCAGAGTGGATGAATCAAGCGAACAACTCTGATGAGTCGTAGACACAACACTTGTCAGTGGATAATTATATTTGAAAAAAACAATATGTATGCCGCTCCCCATTCGGGGATCTAAGGTGGTTAAAGGGAAAAGTATTCCCGATTGGCATTCTGGTAAAAATATACTTTCGTAACTATTTTAATTCATTTAACGTATCACAACATCAAAAACAAATAACATCTAATATATATATACATATATACATATATATATATATATATATGTATATATATATATATACAATATATATATATGTATGTATATATATACGCATATATATGTATATATATATACGTATATATATGTATATTTATATATATATATACAATATATACATATATACATACAATATATATATACTATATATACATATACACATACAATATATATATATATATATATATATATATATATATATATATATATATATATATATAAGTGAATAAACATATACGCTTTCTCCGAGATCTAAAGTAATACGTGTTTTTCTTTTCTTTCTATTTGCCAAATATCTGACGCGCTGCTCGATCGTCATTATCTTTCGTCGTTCATTCTCGCCGTCGTAGATCTGTATATTGCTGTACCTTCGACATTATCTCGTCGCGGTGTTACATGTCCATTCTGTGATGTCTTATCATTTTTGCTGCGACGTATATTTTATCAATCGCATTGCTTGAGACAATTTCGTGCGGTGTCTTTTATAATGCATAACGAATTGATATTACACGACATAATTTAGGTTAAAATGCGTTATAAAGTGAACCCGATATTTTAAACTAAAACTAAATAAATTAACAACAGGGAGAAATTTATATAATTAACAACTCATAAGGAATAGATAACTACTATGTTATATTATAATATATGATATTATCATGTTTTAATTAAAGCTTACTATGTATTTCTTTTATAGGAGATTATGATAGCATTAAACGTTATTTAATACCATGCAGTCAATACGGCATCCTATAAAGCGTGTATTCGAAATGAATGTTAAGCTAAATTCATTCTACATATAATAATCTTGTTTGCTCGTTCCAATGATGTTGTTTCGAACGATTAAACGGAGTAAAGTATAATTTGACTCGTCTAATTCACTTCGTATATATATATATATATATATATATATATATATATATATATATATATATATATATATATATACCCTGTGTATCGCTTTATTGCAGGTCAATGCTTTTTTTTTCTAAATATTAAAATTGCCATGAAACGCGAAAAACCTTACTTTGGTACATTAAAAGGTGCCTTATTTCCCTGATTTTTGTGGAATTTGAACAAATATTTTGTAAATTATTCTATTTTTTCTATTTTCCAGTAATTTTATGTGGGTATCACTTTATCGCATGTCTGCGAAAATGATTCTAAAGAGTTGATTGACAGCTACTGAAAAGTAGCGTTTTGTAGGCATGGCAGACGAGTTGTCGCTCGTAAATCTAGCCAACGGACTTGGAAGAGATCGAAGAATATTGTCCTCATTTGTTGAAAATCCAAAATCGTGGTGTTAGAAAGATTCGCCTCAACATATCAAGTAGCAAGAGTGCTACGCTATTTGTCAAGACTTAGATGTCTTGCTTCTCCGGAAATACACGCTGCAATGTTATAAAATACCACAACATCCTACCTTAAGGCATTATGCATAAGTCGAGAAATTTTTATGACATGAGGACCTTGTTCTCCAGATATAACCCCAATTTTAGCAGCTCTGATCAATAATAAAATAAGATGTGCAAGTTTGGTCAAAGGATGAACTTTGGATGAATATCATCAAGTCATCTCAAATCCGCCGATTTATATCATTAGTTGACAAGAGGCTATTAAAAGTGATTTTGAATAATGGAAGTTATGCTGATCAATAAATATTTCCTTAAGCAAAATAATATAAAATTCTGTGTCTTACTGTGTGTTACTGGATATGTTTTTTAATTTCATATGAAGAAAAATACGATATTGGTTTATTACCGAATATAAATTTTTGTAGACACTTTCAATGAAGTGATACACACTTAAAATCACCAGAAAATTGAAGAAAAACTAGCATAACTTTACTATATATTTGTTAAAATTCAACGAAAATAAGGCAAATAAAGTGCATTGTAATGTTCTTTTAAAGTACAAAATTTAACATTTTTGCGTCTCATAGCAATTTAAAATTAACAAACATATTGACCTGCAATAAAGCGATACACATTATATGGTGCATACTGAATATACATGCATATCTATTTTTTATGAAATATCGAAACTGTTTCTCGAATTAAGGTTAAACATGTGTATTTGCGTTTGGTAGTTATCGACACTTTTAGAACAGAAGGTCATATGTCGAAACTGGATTAGTTCAGCAGCTCAAGCCAGTTTTCTAGCTTCGTTGCAAATTAGAATAACACATTAATTCACACACACATTCTGGCTCCAAAATAAAAATGGTGAATGAACATCACACTAAATGTTTACCCCACCAGACGTCAACTACAAAACTCAGTGAAAATTCCAGTGGTAGCACAATGGACAACACAGTAGAAGAATACGACAACCCAGCGACACTAATCGCCCGAAAGGAGAGAATGAACTATACAAAAAGGGAACTGAAAACAAGACTAGAAGGATGGCAACAACATGAGAAAGCAGGCAGGTCCATGGAAGAACTGAACCAGAGCTACATTGACAAAGAGGCCTCACTACAATGGCTTAAAAGTGACAAATTTTCATTTGTTGAAGAATGATTAATTATAGCTGTACAAGACCAAGGCTTACTCACAAATGGATTTAAGAAAATGGCTGGTCTACAAAAAACCGGCCAATGCAGATTCTGTCACTCAGCTGTTAAAAGCCCAATCCACCTAATGTCTGGATGCAAGATCCTTCTAGCCGATGGTCATTACACTGCTCGCCACAACATAGTACGTAGATACTTACATGTGAAGAGGTGTGGAGCGATGCAACTAGATAGGTCATCAAACATCTGGGATCATGAACCACCACCGATAACATCAAATTGAAAAGTGACAGTGTTCTACAACAAAGACATACAAGCAGGAAGATACATAAAAGGCGACGCCATCAAGCCAGGTATAGTAATATGGAACAAGCCCGAAAGAACTGCACTCATTATCGACGTCACAGTTCCAAATCAATTTTGCCTTAATAGAGCAGCACGGGAAAAGATAACAAAAATATCAGGATCTAAAAATGATATACAAGCAACATGTTCTCTGAAATAAATAAACATTATACCAGTTGTGACGAGAGCAACTTGCCTAATAAAAAAGAACCTTCAAAAATACTTAGAAGCAATCTCTGGAAACCCAAACTGTAAGGAAATAGAGATAGCAGTCATAAAGGGAACAGTGTATATTCTTAAAAGATATAAATTTCAACTGTAACAGAATCAAGTGTTAGCCCCATGAAGGGGCTCCTTGATCTCTTCAAACAAACAAAAGGAAAATAAAAAAAGATACACACACAGATATATATATATATATATATATATATATATATATATATATATAGAGAGAGAGAGAGAGAGAGAGAGAGGGGCATACGGTTTTCCAAAAGTCTAAGACAAATTTAATTTGGTATATACTGAACAAATATGTCAAATGAAATGGGCATGATAAGGTAAATTCAAGTGTTACATATATATATATATATATATATATATATATATATATATATATATACATTAAATTTATTTATACAAACATTAATGGCTTCATATATGTATACATGTTTCTGTAATCGCCCGTGTTGGGGGATTACATCTTCAGGCCAAGAATTACCGAAGACACAATCCCCCAACAAGACTGATTACAAAAACATGTATGCGCATATGTAGCCATCAATGTTTGTATGAATAAATTTTATATACCTGATCTGTTTACTCATTGAGCACTTTTTGGTAGACCCATGCTGTTTCATTGAATGCACTTCTAGGAAACTAAACTCAACTGTCTAAATATATATTTTTTCCACGGTCTTTTTGTTAATATAAAATGAATTCCGAAGGAATACGCCTTTCTTTTCGTGATTGATTGCCTTAATAAAGTTTTGTACCCCCAAGAAAATCCTGATATATATATATATATATATATATATATATATATATATATATATATATATACACTCATATATATATATGGTTACATATGTATATATATATTATATATATATATATATATATATTTCTCAGCATTTTTTTCTATCCTTAATATTTTGTAGGATATGCAATGCCTAAATATATTTGTCACTCGGGGAACACTCTGTATGTTCCGACCTTGTGTTACTATCGGCTCGCATGTAAATATTATAACGGTGTTTGTGAACGTGATTACAATTGAAAATTCGTACAACATGCACTTTACTTGTTATGGTTCAATTTTTTCCCCTATGAATGATCACTGGTGTATTTTTTACTCTGTTTATGTATAAAATAACATAATTTCATTGCTAAATAAACAGCAAGCAAATAAAATTATTGTTCCAAAATAAATTTTGTAAAAAATTATTAATTGCATACGAAATGTAATTTTATAAGGATTAGTCTGAATGTTATTTATTAGCCGTAAATTGGAACAAATAACAGCTTGGTGATAAACGGTTCCTGCATAACGTTCATGTTGAATGCCAAACGATGGAACGATCGGTGTAGATGACAGTGTTTTACAGCGAAATAGAGACAGATGAATGGCTATTGAAAGCATATGGAGGAAGGAAATGTGTAGCCGCCAATTGTATTAATACTAATCAATTTTCGAGTTAGTATAATGTCTCTAAGAGACCAATTATTTCCAGACAAAATTAGCTTATGTCATTAGAATTTACGCTGCAAAACTGTATTGATATACACTTAAATCAATTGTTTCTCTACTGATTTAATGTCATTTTTTCGTCGCAGTGCGTGTGTTTTCTTTATTCAATAGAGAAGTGTTATCATCCATTATCAGAATACTTGTTTCACATGCTTCTTTTATTTTGACATATATGATAACTGAATAACCTATAGTATTATATTCGACATATCTAGGTCGATTGAACAAATGACGTCAAATATAAAATAAATTTCACCCGATAAAATGTGTATGATTTTTTTTAAAAATCGAAGCTCTCTTGGAGAAAAAAATGAAATTAGTATTGATAGAATATGAAATAAATAATTAAATAGCTCTTTAATTTTTATTTTATGAGTATATAGCAATCTATCACAAAGATATCGTTAATCTAACTCTGAAACATCAAGAGGTTATACTTAGAAGTGTTGTATAATGACGGCATATTATAGCAGTACACTATCGATCCCATCCGTATAAATAATGCTTAAATACGTTCTAATAACTAGACAACACATGTTACGCAAATATAAAAAATAAAGTACGTAATGTTTGTAGGTTGACTCTTAATGGAATTTATCATATTTTTACATACGTGTTCTATTATGATTTTCTATTTACCTAAACCTTTGAAACTAGACACCAACCAATTATATATATATATATATATATATATATATATACATATAAAATGAAAATATAACTATGTATGTATGTTTGTATATCTGCAAAACTTTCGACAGACAGAACAAAAATTAACAAATTTGGTCTCATATGAAACCCCCATCTTTCGCCCGACAAATATCGAAATATTGGCCAAAAACCGTCATTTTTTTTCACCCTAAAATCATCACTTTCCTACAGGCAGCAAAAACCGTCCTCTCATGACGATGTCTCTTCTACGCATGCGTCATACGACGTCGTAACTTGATTTAGTTTAAAGATTTGTAAAAAAAATGACACAATTTCATGTACGTCGTGTACGGTCAGTTGGTCAGAGCGCTATGTAATGGTTCTGGGTTCGACTCGTGGTGTGAGATATCTTTTTTTTCGATTTTTTAAATTTTAATATTGAAACAGGCTTAATTAAACCATTTTTCACGTGTTTTTTTTGTTTTTATTTTTCAGATTTTTTAAAGTATTTTTAACGTTCGTTTTTCTGTTTGCTTTGCTGTTTTTTTTTTCATATTTTGACATTTAACATCGTTCGTTTGCCTTACGTTAGTTTTTTTTATGTTTTTTCTATTTTTTTAAGTTTTAGTATTTAATTTAAATTTAATAGTTAAAAATATTTACTTCGCTTATTCTTATACATGGATTATACCCACATCGCCCTAGCACAGACGCCGAGTTATTTTTTTAGATTTTTTAAGGAAGGTTTAACGGTCGTGTTTCTATTTTATTTTTTGTTTTTTTTTAAATTTAGTATTTTTTTACTTCGCTTATTCTTATATTTTGATTAACACCCCACCGCCCCCGTCCGCGCACACTCACCTCCAAACACTCAGGTAACGCCGGCTACCCCCCACCGCTAGTATAATAGCCCAGTTGTGGAGCACTATCGAGAAGGAATGGCATAAAATAGAAAGAACATTCGTTGGACAATTCTTTCAAAAACACCGGAGATAGAGGAATGTACGTTAGGTTACTGCATGAAAAACATACCAACACCCAGTAACAAGATGTACATAAGGATCTGCTGACAATAATTGATAATGTAATCAAGAGGTTGAGATAGAATATGGTAAATGAATCAAACGTTCGGGAGATTTTAAAATATAATTTGCGATTAAAATGAATTAAATACTCATATAAATCGATTAATTAGAAAAGTTTGAAAATGATTTATTAGATGAAACCATCAAACTTGAATTTACACACAAACAAAATATATTGCGAAGAACAATAGTCGCTGATATCAAGAAAATAAAAATGAAAATGAGAAAGCTTTCTCTGATAAAACAAAAAAAATTATAAGGAATCGAAAAGGAAAAGAAAGGAGAGTTAATATTATACTCCATTACCGATAAGTACGAATTAGCGGGAAAAAGAAACGTATACACATATTAACCAAGAGAAAGATATAAGATTAGTCATATAATATTGAATTAATATATTAATCCCTTCATAACATTTAATGATCATAAATACATTTTTGATAATAAGCAAAACAGCTAACACAGAATTTATCCTTTCTAGAAAGGTTATCATAAAAGAATTAGTAAAACATATAAAATATTAAACGTTAATAAATACAAGCTCAACCCTAAACTGATTCAAAAGCATAAGAGAACTACACGGATGCAGATTCACCAAACTGGGCATTGTGGGTTTTTATTCATCTATTAGTAAATAATTGTAGAAAAAACGCATTACATTTCACATAAACATATCAAAGGATAAGTAAACATGATACAGAGACAATTATGCAAACACGGCAGACACTTCTGAGTTTGAAGTTAAAAAATGCATAAAAAAATAAAATCCTGAAGACCCTTTTTATGTGGCAATGTGAGCATATGACTGCTGGTATCTGTGATCTAGTTAGGCTTATTCTTACAAGACACACTGAAAAACAAATTCCCTAACCTTTTTCAACATTTTTTTCCGGATTGTATAGAGATAATGTGTCATGCCTTCGCGATACTTAAATGGGTGCACATTAGACACACTCAGAAAAAATAGTTAATTTTTCAAGAAGTTAAGTTTTAACGTAACAATGACAAAGAATTTATGTAAAATAGATGTCTTAGATGCAACACTACATCTTGAGTAAAAATCTTACACCTTCCATTAACCAAATGAAATACCCGAATACATTAATACAAGTTCATTCCATCAACTCACAGAATTCTTTAATATGGTAGCTTATGTTAGGAAAAGAATATTAAGACATTCTCCTAATGCCGAAGTGTTCCAATAGACAGCACCATATTATCAGAAAGACCCCAATGAAAATGTATTCAGCGAGAACATAACAGTTCAACAGATTTATAATATTCAGAAAATAAAGAAAGAAATAGAAGACGGAATATAATTTAGTTCGTATCCTAGTTCTCATTAAATAATAAAACGAGAGTAGGGCATTTTCCTTAGATTTCTAGATATGCATTTTCTACAATAACACAGGCTATATAACATTGTTTATAGGAATGCTGAAAGTAAGTTACTCGAGAACACAATCGATTAAGTCCATGATCTCTAGGGGACAAAAAAGATATGAAAAAAGAAGGGTGTCATTGGACATCCAAGAAATGAGTGCCCACTAGCTTGTAATTGTTAGGCTGAATCTGTTGTATACGAATCTACCTTCACTGACCAATCAACATACACAACTTAAATATATATTGGAATGACACAAGGTGTGTTTAAAAATATATTAATCACATATGAGGTCCTTTAGAGTGGAAACAAAGAATATGGATAGCCTTACCAAACTTAGCATGTCGGTGTTAATAAAATGATGCATCTTCTACCATTAAATGGAGAATATTTTAACACGAACCCTCATACTCACCAAAATTGACACAATTCTCACTTTACAATCCTGAAAAGTGCCTTATTTACAGATAACCATTATAATAGGAAACATTTGTGCGGAGCGAATGCCTGGAATGCTGTATAGAAAAAAAAACGATGCCACTCCTTATGGACTTAGGCAGTAAAAGGAAAACTCTGAATTAAAAAAGAAGTATTATATACTTTTTTATTTCTGCTTTATTTTTTAATATTTTATTCTAATATCTATATTTTATCCTGATATTATATACATATATATATATATATATATATATATATATATCAAATTATTATATTAAATAGGAAAAAATAAAAATATATATAAGTGCACGATTTTAGTATAATGTGCCATTTCCTAACGCTAGATAAAAATGCCCACTCCCCCCAAAAACAATATAAACATTTAAAAATATAATTTTAAATATAGACTTTTTAATATAAATATTTAAATTACAGACTGGAATTGGTTTATTTATTTTATTAAAATTCAAACTGAATTAGTCAAGTGAGGAAAGATACAACCATGTATATATATATATATATATATATATATATATATATATATATATATATAATATACAAAGATACAACCATGTATAATATATATATATATACTATAAAATAATAATTATTTTAATAATAATAATAAATAATAATAATAATAATAATATTATTATTAATAATAATAATTAATATCTATTCGAATTAGAATTCAAATCATTTTAAAATCATCTACTTAAGACTAGTTAGAAATTGTGTTACGATGAAAAAAGTTCGTTTAAGACTAAAAATCTGTACTGTAAAATAATAGATTTCAAATTAATAGATAAAAAAAAATATTTTGCCAAATTTTATAGAAAATATAATTCCGTTTCCCAAACCAGCAAGAAAAACACGCATCACTTCTAGATCTGTTTCTCAGCACAGTTCCCGATGATTGCGTAGCGAATGCCCACAGCATACTTGGGAACGCTGATCATGCAGTGATAATGGTTGAAATCGCCCTAAACTCTAGAGCCATAACTGAAGAGCCATTACTAAAAAAAAAAACGAGATATTATAAAAAAAGCAGACTGGGAAGCCATAAGGGATCTCATCAGAGACGTCACATGGCGAAATATATTTTCACTTCCTGCTGAACAGTGCGCAAATGAGACAACTGAATGGTTCAAAACCGGAATTGAAGCACATGTTCCCACGCGGAAATTTTATAGCAAGCCCCACTCTCTCCAATTGTTTACTTCTACTTTTGCAGCAAAAGCATCATGCGTACCGCAGATTTAACCGACATAAGTCCCGTTCAAACAGACAGAAGTATATAGAAGCCAGAAGTAACTGTAAGAAAGCAATAGAGACACTAACAGAGAATTTACTGAAACCAACCAAAAAACACATCGAAGCACAGAAATTAGAAACTCGAGATTTCTGGAAAATGTATAACAATGTAGTAAATGATGGGCAATCAACAATTCCCCCACTTTCCAACAATCAAGAGGTGGTTTACTTTGCTCGGCAACCTAGAAGTCTAACATGCTTTCCAGTCGGTTTGCCTTCAACTCCACACTGGACCCTGCTAAGTACCCTTATCTGAATTTCCTTTGCTGACAGGCGACACACTAGACAATCTGAAAATCACCCCTTCTCAGGTGCATGCCATCATAAAAATATTAACACTTCAAAAGCATGTGGACGGGATCGCATCCCGGCTGTGCTATTAAAAAGTGGTCCACCGAAGTAGCCCCAGTTCTCTCCAAACTTTACTACAATGTCGTAGTGAATCTTGCTTCCCTGCCTGCTAGAAAACTGCTTCTGTGTTGCCAGTTTTTTAATAATTCTGGCGAAAGAACTGACCAAGTAAAATATCGCCCCATTAGCCCCCCCCCACTTTTCGCCGAAATATTTGAGACCATAATTAACCAAGCTCTACTCCATCACCTTACAGATGCTAAACATCTGACTGACCAACAATATGGATTTAGGAAGGTTCGTTCTACAGCATACATCCTAATTGTAATGTCTGAACGTATATACCATTCACTGGACAAAGCAGGGGAGGTTAGAGCGGTAGCTCTAGATATATCTAAGGTGTTTGACAGGGTATGGCATGAAGGTTTTCTCTAGAAAATCAGATCATCACTGGAAAAATACTTAACATAATTAAATCCTTCTTTACTAAGAGAAAACTCCAGGTTGTCCTCGACGGTCGTACATCTAAACAATATGATATAAATGCAGGAGTGCCTCAAGTGTCTAATCCTGGACGCCTATTATTCCTAATATTTATAAATGACCTCCCTGACAATTGTCTTTGAGATGGATATATATGCTGATGACACCACGCTCTATAATAAACACGACAGGAAAAAAAATGAATACATATCTACAGAAATGGCGGAAACACTAGAGCATAGCCGACAATCTGTAGTGGAATGGGGACAAAAAATGGATGGTCACATTCAATGTTGCCAAGACTAAACTTGTGTCCTTCAATCATTACAGAAAACCTTCTCTACCACCAATAGCAATAGCCAAATACTCTTTATCTGAAAGTACATCTTTTAAACTCCTCAACCTAACGTTCACATGAAACATGGGTTGGAACAATTACATTGTGAGCATTGCCAGGGCCGCTGCGAAGAAAGTGGGTTCTCTCTACCGTGTTAGAAAGCTACTAACGCCCGAAAGTATTCTGTACATCTATAAGGCTACCATTCGCTTATGTATGGAGTATTGTTGTCATATTTGGGCTGGTGCATCTAGTCTCTTTCTCCTAGACACGATTCAAAAGAGAGTCGTCAACCTGATAGGTCCTGATCTGTCATCTAAGATTCAGCCTCTGCCCCATCGACGAAATGTAGCATCCCTCTGCCTGTTCTAGAAGAACTTTAACGGTGAATGCTCACACGAATTGCAGTCACTTGTACCCACTCGACGTAAATACACCTGACAAACCCGACCAGTAGCTAAGTACAACCCCTTCAAAGTAGAGATTCATCTATGTAAGAGCGCCTTCTACTCCAGTAGTTTCTTCCCCAGAACCTCTAGACTTTGGAATTACTTCCCGGGTGCTTGCTTCCCCAACTGTACTGACATGCAGAAGTTCAAGTGTAACATGGACCAACATCTTGCTGCCCAACTCCCCACATAGTGACCCTGTAGATTATGTCCCTGATAGTAGCCCACTACATCAAAGTGGCAATGTTCCTTGTTTGGTGTGAAAATGTAATTTAAAAAAAAATCAAATCTAGATATGATATATTTCTTTAGAAATTTGTAATTTACTCATATTAAATAAGACGGTTAAGGCAAAGTATAAACATGTATTATATAGTAAAGATAGAAGAAAAACGACAATAATCATAATAATAAAAATAATTATCAATTCAAATAAGCCTTTATGTATTGACAGAGTTATCTTTTTAGACTAGGTTGAAATTCAGTTGGAATTAAATAATTCCCTTTACGACCGGAAGAAATAAACTAATAGATGTCAAAAAATTAGTTAAAAACATATGTTCATAGGTGACACGATAAATAGTCCAAATACATTAGAATAACATGTAACAAGAAAAAAATATGTATAAGTTTTTTATCTTTTTTCTTTTCTTTTTCTTTTACTTTTGAATTCTTTAGGGTTCACAATAACAAAGAACAGACATTATTTTTTACTTATATTTTTTTAAATTTTAAGATTGTTTCATTAAAATAGATTTGCACGAGAGTATATAATTATATGTGCATGCCTCTAGTCCGGTAATAAATTAGATGATTATTGACTGATGAGAGCTTAGTATGGGCCCCTTATTACCAGATTTGAAACAGAAAGTACCGATGACTTATCTCCTTAAAAATTGCTGAATATATATATATATATATATGTGGGTGTGTTTGCGTCTGGTCACGAATAGGCTCCTATATGGTTGACTATTTAAAAAAACAACTGATTACATATAATGATAGAAGATGTATCGAGATACGGGAATGGGTATGTTTGATCTGAAAGAACGGTGCCTCATTAAAAGTGTGTGGTCTGCGTTCGCGCCTGGTCCACAAAGTATGGAAATGAAAAATTAAAAAAAAATAACGTTTTCAAGGGTTTTTGATATAGATGCACATAAGCATACTTTGCTAAGTATGTTTAAAACTTAAAAAGGGATGGCATAATAAAATTGTGCGGCCTGTATTCGCGTCTGGCCTACATAGGCAAAAACTTTAATAAACACTTTTCATATCCATCTTCATGAGTATACTTTGATAATTATGTTACAGTGTGAAGAAATATGGCATAATATTATGGGGTGTTCGTTCGCGCCTAACCTCCATAGAATGGAAATACGTCACAAAGTTTAAAAGGGTTTTTTTTAATATAGATCCACAGAATATTGTGATAAGTATTTCAGTGTGAACAGGTATGGATTAATAACTGATGGGTGTTATCTATTTTACTTTTACTTTCATCATATTTTGCTTTTGTTTTCATACCTCCAAAATCAACCCGAATTTACAACCCTTCCTTTTCATCACCTATCATACTTTAATAAATCAGAGTCAATTTTCATTAGACTGTTTTGAACCCAGTCAACATCCGGTACTTTTGCTAGCATATATATATATATATATATATATATATATATATATATATATATATATATATATATATATATATATATATATACCGAGGAATTATCTTATTTAAACATTCTGAATATATATATATATATATATGAATATATATATATATATATATATATATATATATATATATATATACCGATGAATTATCTTATTTAAACATTCTGAATATATATATATATATATATATATATATATGAATATATATATATATATATATATATATATATATATATATATATATATATATATATATATATATACGGAGACCCGAATTGAATATTTTAATGATCTAAACTTTTTTCTATGAAATGCAACTATATGAAAATTTGCACGATTTTTTAAAGATTATAATGCTATTCTATGACTGAAATTTCATGAAAATTATAAATAAAATACATCTTCAAACCATAAAATCTACCAAAATCTACACACAATTACATATAGTGTCTTTTGGACCAGTTTCAGTTCTTCTGCCTTGATTATGCCCCCCCCCGTGGTCTTACCGGGTAACTAATATCTTTGCATATGCGTGTGTAAAGTGCGTGAAAACGTCATAGAGGAATAGACAAAGATTCGTAGTGAACGGCACCGAAGTAGAGAACAGGGCATATTGTAAGACAACAACGCTTATGTGCTCGATATAACTTTAAAAAATAGCGAGTGTATTGATAGCATCTGACTCGACACTAGCAACATTTGCGTAGTTTAATCCTAACCTATACTGGACGTAAAGTCACGTAACATTTGTCACTGGTCTGCGAATCTAATCTTATTAGTACAGAATTTAAGATAGTGAATCTGGAAACTCATTATTCTTATTTGTGTGTAATCGGATTAAGTTGTAGAAGGTTGCCACTGAAACCTTATTACTAATCAATTTTATGCGCTTAGATATAAATAATTATCATCGGAACTTGGAAATCAATGACTATCACGAATCGCCGATTTACCTAATGTGCTCGTAATCTGATAATAATAATCAAATATTTAAAGTTTCCATCTGCATCACTTATATTATATATTATTACATTCATTCAATTTGAAAACCGCTACTACGAAAATAAGGTAAACATTTAGTGTGCGAGTGATTCCTATTGTGTTCGTTTTGATGAAAGCAAATAGCGCTTCTGACTTTTTGAGATGAAGATTGGTTATTCCTATGATTTTGATGTATCGGATTAATGTTCTAATCTTTAGTGATTTTCGAAACGTTGGAAAATAACACTCAAGTTGAGAACATAGTCCGATAAATCCGGATTATACGAAATCAAATATGTTTGGTATCTAACATATTGTGATTACACATAGGCGTGTCATATAAAGATCCCTATTATTTATTGCGCATCTTATGAACAGAGTTCTATCAAACTCGTCGATTAAACTTTCTAATCCAGTGTTGATCTTAATGGAGGGTCGATGATGTCATCTGTTTTTTTACAAACTTTTGTTTAAATAGGCTTACTTACATGTATTATATTCTTCTGCGGAAATTATGCTTATCAACATATACGTGCTTACCAAATAAAGTTCAAGTTTTTTTCTTAGTAATTTTGTTCCTGAGCACCCTGCCCTATCAGAATGTCTTTATTTGTCAGAACTTCTTGCTATGGGAAGAAATTAAAAAAAAAATATGTGCGGCTTAATATCGTTCGCGTTTCCTTCGTTTACTCGCCATGTTGCTTCATCACCATCACATCGAATGCACAATATTGTTTTAGACAAGGGTTATAAATCAACTTTTTCATCGTTCCAACTCATACTTATTCTTTTACAAGCTTTTATCTTAACAACAATCTTATCTAGGAAACTCGTAACCGTTTTTTGAACTTAGTAACAGTCAAATCAAAATAGGATTTTTTTTTAAATGTAAAACTCCAAAAACCCATAATATTTTCTTAATACATTCTATTAAAAATTACTTTCAAGTGACATGTGTTTAGAGGAGAAAACGTAATTTCTATTATAAATGTATACTCAGAATATCGAAGATAAGATGGGGAACTAAAAGAAGTCATAACATTTTATTAATACAGTTTCTTAACAATAAAGACAAGTATCCGTTTATTCTAAAGCTAGTCCCCTTTTGTGAGAAAAGGATACAAGGCTTGCATTGTGGTTGTGATAAAAAATAAACGTTATACAATTATTTTAGATGAAGAAGAGACGGAGTATGTACGTTTAGAATATTTTTTTTTGTAAACAGTTCTAAAGTTTCCGATAGAATTCGGATAAATAAATAATATTTCTCAGCCATATAAATTAACTTAACCATCAGAAGTGTGTGACTAGACTCAAGATTGTTCGGTGTACGAAAAAAAGTAGCTCAGAAAATTGCAGAGAAAGGGGATGAATTAGTGAATAAAACGAGTGCTCGTGTTATTTATAAAAGCTGTCTAAAATAAAAAAAGGTCCACATGTATATTGAAAAAAGGGATAATTGCAATAATTGATCAATAATATGTTGATATCCGATCATGTAAAGCGAATAAATATGATCTCTTCCATTTTGCTGTCAGCTACTAAAAGAATTGTATCATTAAATCATATACTATGGGGGTGAGCATTTCGAGGACGAATTGAGACGTAACTAAATCCAGTAGTCTCGTCCACAGTGACTGAAGAGTTAAGAGAAATAGTGCTGTAAACTAAAAGAAAAGTGTGGAGAATAGGAACGACCATTAAGACGGAACACACAAAAGAGTGACACCGTCGTCTGATTAGTAGTATATATAGAGCACGCACGCACGCACCGGGGGAAGAACGACGACTACGACGATAGTTGACTCGGAAACTTTACATGGCGCTACGAACAGGATTTATTTTTCAACATAATTTCTTTTGCACGATTTTTGGAGTATAATGGCGTCAGGACAACACGAGGACGGCCAATACATGCAGTTGATTCAACAACTAATAAATCTGCAAAGAGAAAACAATGAGCTTCGCGGAGGGAGTGCCTCGAGTCGGTCTAACACCAAGAAACCAGACCGGCCACGTATCGAACATGGATTCACCGACGCGGACTGGGCGCTTTTCATCGACTCGTGGGCCCGATACAAACAAATGTGCGGCCTTACCGACCCCATGGAAATCCGCAATGAACTAAGGACAGCCTGCTCAAATGAGGGAAATAGACTTTTATTTGACTTAGTTGGGCCTGGCACCCTCAATTCTGTCACAGAGGAACAACTCTTAAGGCATATGCAGTTCATTGCGGTGAAAGGTCTACACCCGGAGGTGCATAGACATAAATTTCATAACATCAGACAACAGACGGGGGAGGGACCCGCACAGTTCTTGGCAAAGCTTCGGTCCCAGGCACGGTTTTGCAATTTCACGGTTCTGTGCCCCAACGAGAACTGCCGGCAAGCCGTAAACTATTCGGAGGACATGGTAGCTGGCCAACTCGTAGCTGGTCTGGCAAATGCGGAGTACCAGTGTAAATTGCTGTCCGAAGCAAATATTCTAACCACTGTGGAGCAGAAGCTTCACAGGCTGGTTAGTTTAGAAACTACAGAGACGTCTGCTCCTCAGTTGCAACGAGGCTCAGAGGGACACTCGACTTTTGGCCTACTAACAACCGGAAAAAAAAACCATCTCGGAAGGAGCAGCCGCTCAAAACCCCTCAGAATAGTCCTTGTGAAGGGTGTGGGAGGACCTCACACCCCAGTGGGTTAAAAGGGCGGAAGAACTGCCCGGCGAGGGGGCTAAAATGTTTTAATTGTGGCGTCACAGGCCACTTACAAAGAGTGTGCCGGAAACAGGAGAGGTCGACGGCGGAGTCAACAAACGATGCCACACGTCAATCGAATATTTTCGGCAGCAGAATGGAGGGGGCACCGGCATGTTACAATCAAAAAGGTAGAATAGCAGCAGTGCCACACCTTGCATGGAGCAGTGGTGGGTTCAGGAGAAGTCCCCCTGAGCCACCACCCTCATTAATGGTCGATGTGTCCCTGATACCAGAGTGCGCTTTGGATAAGGGAGTAAGCCGTCGAAAACACCGCATCCAGGTCATTGCAGATACCGGTGCCCAGACGTGTTCGAATGGACCAGAAATATTGAAAATATTAGGGTGCACCAGCAAGATCCTGATACCTACCACCCACAGGACACGGGGAATCACATACGAACCCCTAGATATCAAGGGGTGGTCCTGACTCAGATTAAGCTCGGTCAGAAGGAAACGCGACAAGTGGTCTACGTTTCAGAAAACACGTCAGGATTCTACTTGTCAGAATCGGCCGTCAAAGACCTAGGAGTAATCAATCGCGACTTCCCGCATCGAGTATCAAAGGCCGATTTATCGGCTTCAGAAAGTGGGGCAGCACCGTGTGGATGTCCGAAAAGAGAATCCGTCCCGGACAAGCCAGCGAGGATCCCGTTTACCCCCACTGGAGATAATAGGGAACGGTTAGAGAAGTGGTTACGTGAACACTTTAAGTCCAGCGCATTCAACACCTGCCCCCATCAACCGTTACAAGTCATGGTAGGGAGGCCGCTGGATATAACTTTTACCCCGGGGGCGAAACCATCGGCCATACACACACCCATTCCAGTCCCTCATCACTGGAAGAAAAGGGTAAAGGATGATTTGGATCGAGATGTTGCGTTGGGTATTATCGAACCGGTACCAGCAGGCACACCTACGATCTGGTGTTCGAGGATGGTAGTCGCTCCAAAGAAAGACGGGTCACCAAGAAGGACGGTAGACCTACAAAAATTGAATGCAGCAACGATGAGAGAGACTCATCACACACCGTCCCCTTTTAATCAGGTGTCCGTGGTGCCTGCCCAAACCAAAAATACTTTCTTGGACGCATAGAATGGGTACCATAGTCTGCCACTCTCCCCAAAAGCCCGGGACGCGACCACGTTCATAACGGAATGGGGTCGTTATCGGTATCTCAGGGCTCCTCAGGGTTTTCACGCATCCGGGGACGGGTACACACGCCGGTTCGATGACATCACAGTTGACATGCCTCGAAAGACCCGGTGCATAGACGACACACTCCTATGTGACAGGTCCTTAGAATTAGCTTTCTGGCATACTGTGAACTATATTACCCATTGTGGTAAAAGTGGGATAGTCTTTAACCCTGACAAATTTCAATTTGCTGACGATGAAGTTGAATTTGCCGGCTTTGTGATAACCTCGGACGGCGTAAAGCCAACTAAAAAAATGACGGAGGCTATTCTCAATTTCCCGACCCCAACGAGCATTACTGGTATCAGGTCCTGGTTTGGTTTAGTTAACCAGGTTTCGTATACATTTGCACAGGCCGATATAATTGCCCCTTTTCGAGAGTTGCTGCGGACAAAGAACCGTAAATTTTACTGGGATGACACATTGAATAGACTTTTCGAAGAGTCGAAGAGGAATATCGTTCAGAAAATCGAAGAAGGGGTGTAAACCTTCGATATGAACAGAGCGACCTGCCTTTCAACCGACTTCAGTAAGGTTGGCATTGGGTATTTTCTGTTCCAGAAGCATTGCCAATGCCCAACGAAATTAGGCCCCAACTGTGGTATGGACCACTGGAAGATGAGTTTGGCCGGGTCTCGGTTCACGAAAGATGCAGAATCTCGTTATTCCCCTATAGAGGGGGAGGCTCTAGCGCTGATTTATGGTTTGGAGTCTTGTAGGATGTTCATCCTGGGATCCCCATACCTATTGGTCACCATGGACCACCAGCCCCTAGTGAAAATTTTCTCGGATCAGATCGTGGAGAATATAAACAATCCCCGCCTGTTCTCATTCAAGGAGCGGTCGTTGATGTACAGGTTAAGCATGTTCCCGGGAAACTCAACGCAGCACCGGACTGCACATCCCGATACCCGGCGCCGTCAAGACACAGCAGACTAAAGGGCACTGACACTTCCCAGCAAATCGAGGGGAGTATACAAGCATCCATCATAGCTGCATACGCACATGACCCCAAGTTCCGAGCGATCACCTGGGATAGGATAGTCGCAGCTGCAGCCACCGATGAAGAGTGCCGAACGTTGGCGTCATACATTCAAGACAGGTTCCCAAGGTCACGCCACGAACTACCACCAGAAATCCGGCAATTCTGGCCGACAGCAGACCAACTATATTGTCTGGAAGGGGTACCCATAAAAGTGGACAAAATTTTGATACCAAAACGGCTTAGAGCCGAGGTGTTAGAGGCATTACACTCCGCCCATCAAGGGCCGAATGGTATGTTGGCTAACGCCAGACAACGGTTATTTTGGCCTGGTGTAGACGCCAGCATCCGACAAACAAGGGCGCAATGTCGGAGTTGCAATTCGATCGCCCCATCCCAGCCTAGGGAACCACTAATGCCACCCATAAACCCGGAATTCCCATTTCAAAAGACAGTCACTGACTTGCTAGATATGCACGGGAAAAGTTACATGGTATACGCGGACCCATATACCGGTTGGATTGAGGTCGCACCACTACCATCAGGAAGGGCTGCAGCGGTGTGGAACGCCCTGAGGGTTTGGTTTTGCACGTATGGTGCGCCGGAGGAAATATCATCCGATGGAGGGCCACCATTCGATTCACTAGAATACAAATCGTTCCTAGAAGACTGGGGCGTAAAAAGGCGCATATCATCTGCACATTACCCCCAGAGTAATGGCCGAGCTGAACTGGCCGTAAAAACGGCCAAAAGAATGCTGATGGACTGCGTTGATGGCTACGGACACCTACATCATGATCGGGCAGCACGGGCGATGATGACTCATAGGAATACGCCCAGTCAGGACCTTGGATTGTCGCCGGCGGAAATGCTATATGGTCGAACAGTAAGGGGCCATGTCCCCGCACTTCGCAAAAAATACTGCATCAACAAGCGTTGGACGGAGACCAGAGATTTGAGAGAGAGGGCGATGGCGAAAAGTCACGTACTTAACAAAGAACAGTACGACATACACAGCCGCCCCCTCCAACAGCTCCGAGTCGGCGAGTATGTGCAGGTGCAGAATCAGGAGGGACCAAATCCACGAGGATGGGCGAAAACTGGGAGAGTCGTCGAGACAATGGGTAACAGGCAGTACAGGATACGGTTGGATGGTAGCGGCAGGTTCACATTACGCAATCGCCGTTTCCTCAGGAAAATCAAACCGGTCATGGATACGCCGGAGTATCCACCCACTCAACAACCCCATCAACCACCTCCCCAAACACCAAGAAGGGAGGACAGCAAACCACCGTGCAACATGCATGAGATGATGGAGGTGGAAGAAGCTGATTGTGACACATCAGAAACAGATATGGAGGTGGACCAAGATCCGATCAACTACAAGCCAATGCAGACGAGTCCGGTCCCACGACGCAGCATGAGGGTAACACGAGCACCAAGGCCACTTTCCCCTCAAATGCAAGGACCAACTCACTACTACACGGACTTCTCCAGTCACATGACCACAAAACGACGGTAGTGTGGTCACATGGTGGGGGGAGGGCATGTAGAGAATAAGAACGACCATTAAGACGGGACACACAAAAGAGTGACCCCGTAGTCTGATTAGTAGTATATATAGAGCACGCACGCACGCACCGGGGGAACGACGACTACGACGATAGTTGACTCGGAAACTTTAAAAAAGGTTAGGTTAGCAAGTGTTGTCTATAATAATATCGATATATGGAGCTGGATACCAGGGTCAAACAAGTCGTATGCACAGGCAAGGGGTTTTACTAACTTGTTTAGTCCAAGAATTTAAGAGAGAGGGTTTTCACATACACAAGAAATAAAGAATAAACAGTGTGGAACCGTATTGAGTACAAAGAGAATATTATTACTGATATTGATATGATAGGGGAAAGTTTAGGGTTTTAGAAGTAAAGGAGAAACACACGGCAAAATAACAAGTGACAAACCAATATGCGCATATAATCTAGTCTACCATACCTGTCATGTAGACATCCTATAAATATAAAATGAGTTTATTACTAAAGTAACAATATCCCGTTTCAGTTCGCTTAATTTTAAAACGCAAAATCAGCAAATATCTAAGACTAGCAGGTGGATTTAGCCTTGTCTCAGGAAAACTAGCATTGTAGCACATTCTTAACATTTTAAAGTTCATATAAAGAAGCGAAGCGAAATTATTTCGCACTGATAAACTCAACGCTCTTACTATTGTAACAATAAACCGATTCTGTTCTCCCTTTCAACATACTGTAATATTAATATCAAAGAAATAAATATTTTACGTATAGTAATACTAAGACATTGTCTTAAAATATTTGGAGAATAATGTTGATTTTTTTTCTTTTATAGAACTGACAAAATGAAAAATTATAAAGTAGGAAATATCTAAAAAAACAAGACCGATAGCTATTAGTGGCGTGCTCTCATGTAATGAATGAAGGCGTGAATGTAGGATTGACATGAAATTCTTAAAGATAAACTAAAATGACCGAAAAATGGGCTGAAATGACTTAAATAAATGAAAAGTAAATGACTTAGAATTACTTTAATGTACTTAAGGATCAATTGAATGACCTGAAGAATGACTTGAATGTTTACAAAATAACTGGAATCCTTCAAAAACAACTTCAATGATCTTGAATGGCTTTGAGACTGACTGGTTGTAAAGTGGGTGATTATTTTATATTAAATTAATACAGAAAAGTGATCGGCCACTTTATATCACAAAAAATATTTGATTTAGGGAATTTGAAACGTTATATTTCTATTCAGGAACCCCGATAACCAATAAATAGTGGTATAATAAACATAAAACGAAATAAAAGTTCATATGTTATGGACCGACCGACTGAGTGACTTATAGTTGCTTGCACACGACTAAATAAACTATTCTGTGGTAGTCATTTAAAAAAAAAACTATTCTCCATCGATATTTACTTATTAGTTACAAACAAGTGTAGCATCAGTTAAGAACAGATACAACATTTGGATCTTAGCCATGTGGCCAAGGAAAATTTAGATTTTGGACAAGTTTCAGAAAAGTCTAAAGGATAGGTAAAAATGTATGCGGCTAAAAGTGTCATTATTTGCAATTTTGGTACATTTTTGACCCCTTATGGCCCCCTTGGAATGCTTAATACCAGTGACAATGGACAACCTATGCAGTTTTACACCGTAATAGATGTATATTTGAATTCAGTGCCATGGGAGAGCATTATATAGATATGCATATACCGTTTTTTTTTTTTTAGAAATATGAAAAAAGGGCATTTTTAACACTAAAAGTCCCCGGAGGACGTAAAGCAAAATTTTGCTACGGTAACCCATACTGGATTTATATTAAGAACAAAACCCTGCGCCTTTTGGACAAGTTTCAGAAAAATGTAATGGATGGGTAAAAATGTATGGGGCAAAAAGTGTCATTTTTTGCAATTTAGGTACATTTGTGACCCCTTATGAGCCAGTGACAATGGACATATAGTGCAGTTTCACATGTTAACGAATATCTATTTACATCCAGCAACATGGTCGACCACTATATAAACATACATATCAAGTTTTTGTTGAGAAATATGAGAAGAAAGAGCGTTTTCAGCATTAAAAGTCCTTGGGAGATGCAAACCAGACGTTTGCCAGGGTCAGCCATACTGAATTTATATTAAGAACAATGCCCTCTTACATTTTGGGCAAGTTTCAGAAAAATGTAATGGATAGATTAAATGGTACGGGAAAAAAGTGTCATTTTAAGCCATTTAGAGAACTTTTTAACCTCTTTTGAGCCCCCTTTTTTACAATGCACATCTATATATTGAAATATAATTTGTGACAAAATTTCAGGAAAAACTAATGGCCGGTTATCCGTCAATCGTGCGGACTAACCAACAGACAACCCCACTAAAAACATAGGTCCCTCTCCGATAAATCGGGGGACCAAAATGTTACTCCATGCCCCTGACTTAAAAAACAAGCTGCGCCTGCATGGTTCCCCACTGTACGAAATATAGTTTTACAAATTGAGTCACAAAAAGGTGTTTTCTAGCACTAAAAGTATCCGGGGGACGCTAAGCAGAATATTACCAGGGTCACCCATACTGAATTTATATTAAAAACGATGCTCTCCACATTTTGGACAAGTTTTAGAAAAATCTAATAGACAGGTAAAATTTATGGGGCAAAAAGTGTCATTTTCTGCAATTTTAGCACATTTTGGACCCCTGATGAGCCACTTTGAATGCCGAATACCAGTGACAATGGACAAACAGTGCCGTTTCACACCTTAAAACATGTATATTTACATTCAGCAACATGCGAAACTACTACATAGAGATATCAAGTGCGAAATAGGTCGTTTTCAGCATTAAAAGTCCTTGGGGGATGCAAACCAGACTTTTGGCAGGGTCACCCATACTGAATGTATATTAAGACCAATGCCCTCCACATTTTGGGCAAGTTTCAGAAAAATGTAATTGATGGATCAAATGTTACAGGACGAAAGTGTCATTTTTCGCCCTTTTGAGTCACTGTAGGCAAAACAGGATTTTCGCAAAAAAAAAAGAAAAAAAAATACAATGGACATTTATATATTAAAATATAATTTGTGACAAAATTGCAGGAAAAACTAATGGACGGTTATCCGTCAATCATCCGGACTAACGGACAGATGGACCCATTGAAAACATAGGTCCCTCTCTGATAAATTGGGGGGACGGCAAAATATGTTACTTCATACCCCTTGCTTAAAAAATAAAATGTATATGTGTTACAGACCGACCGATGGAGTGACTTGCATGCGACTAAAAATGTCTTAGCATGGAAGGGTTTCCCCTTCTATTGCCTAAGAACAGTTACAAACTTAAGTGCAGCATCTGTTAAGAACATATACTACACTTTTATCTTAGCAATGTGGCCAAGGAAAAAATACAAACATAAGCATAGCATCTATTAAGAAGAGATACTACACTTTGATGTATTTATTTGCCCCCCCCACCGAGCAAATTAAGCACAAGGCCGATTTTTAATGTGAGGAGTGAAGGGAAAATGGGGACCAACTCTCCGGGGAGTAGGGGAGCTGGATAGTGATAATTGGTATGAAGGGTTGCCCCTACATTGACCAAGATTTTATATGTGAGGCTGCCTCCATATATGGTTTTTGCTTACATCATCTGCCGGAACAGATACTCCACTTTTAGATATTAAATCCTTTATTCATGTTAAAAATACATTGAAAATAAACAATGAACAAAATCTTAGCCACATGGCTAACTCAAAAGGGGGGATTGTGGGAGTAGTTGGCCATCCTTGTCACTCCAAAACTAAACAAAATCCAAAGGTTATACCAGCTAGTATCTTCTTTCACCATACTACCGCATTCACTCTTTCATACTGGGGGACGTCCTACTTAACTCCCAATTTGTAAAACATTTTTTTATTGACGTGTAAAAACAAAAAAAGATAACAATAAAAATGGTACAATAATTCATTTGTGTCGAGGGCGGGGGATAAAAAAGGTGATTAGTAGGACCCTCCCAACCCCGTCTAGTTGATAGACTGCCCTTTCCACTAGGTTGGAAAAAGAAGATTTTGTGGGTAAGGAATGGGGGTTAGTTTGTATTTCTTTCTCTCGGAGATGGGCGAAATTTAGAGGAGGGGTGAAACAAAATTTCCAAGAAGGACAGGGTGGGGATCTTGGAGGCTTCCATATCGGGTAGCGATGGAACACACACTCAGCTAGCTGAGAGGCTACTTGTTTAATTTTATTTCACGGAAATGCGCGTTCCACACCTAAGCGGGGAACACGTATTCAAATTTGGCTCCTCTTCATACACACATACTTGCTATATGTATCCATCTTTAGTCAAATGCTACGCGATGCAGCCTCCTTCTATCACATCTGATCTTCACCCGTAGTTGGTGTTGAAAGAAAAAGATCAGATCCTTATCAGAAAAAGACAACCCCTCGGCAACCTTGCAAGCGCACGTCCAAATCACCATTCTCGCCACGGCCAGGGGCATAATGTAGACCATTTGTCCTTCCCGATCCCACGGCGGCCTCACGTCGCCCATGACATTGTATACGGTAATTGGGCGAGGATGCTCAGGATCGATGCGAGCCGTAA
This sequence comes from Euprymna scolopes, assembly GCF_053919585.1. Classification (NCBI taxonomy): domain Eukaryota; kingdom Metazoa; phylum Mollusca; class Cephalopoda; order Sepiida; family Sepiolidae; genus Euprymna; species Euprymna scolopes. The sequence continues at coordinate 60,547,311 of NC_136512.1, read as the reverse complement.
CCTCGCTGACATACGACCAGTACTGGTGGAGTTCACGGCAATCGAAGAAAGCAGTATCATTCGTTTCTATGGCCGTTATCCCACAACGGGGACAATCAGGCGACTCCAAAAACCCGGAACTGCATTGTATGTTGTTGAGTAGAAGTGCATTTCGGGCTAATCGCCAGGTCAGAGAGAACTCCGAATTGTTCAGATGACTCGAACCTGACGCCCAGATTCACGCGGAACAGATCTCACTCTGCTGCCAACTCAAACGCGCGCATAGCGGGTCATCGGCGGCCCCCTTCACTAGATCCCTGTGGAGTTCCCTACGGGTAGCAGTCGCAAGGTCGCTGGACCTTGGTAGTCGTTTTAGCGCGGCTCGGCACTCTTTCATGTTGGCACATTCTTCCCGCGGCCCGGGATGGCTCTCGATAGAAGGGCCAAGAATGTGGTTGGGGAAGGCGTCAGTAACCACGGTGTGCCACGGTTGGTAATCTTGCATATAGTGGCGCAGGAAGGCCAGCCTCTCAGCGTCTCGATGACACTTCAAGTCCGGCAGTCCTAAGCCTACCTCACACCGACGTTGAATACAGACCTGTCTGCTCACCCAGTGTCTTCCTCTGTCCCAAAGAAGCGAGGACAAGAACTATTAGGTGTTGTGCAGGCAGGGGAAGTGCGGTCAGTCGGTAAAGGATGAGAGGAAAGACGTAAGTGGTGCACACCTAAGATCTACCCTTTAAGGCAAGTTTCCTAGGGAGCCACGAATTGACTGCAGCCTCCACCTTTGACCGTACCTCCAACCAATTTTTGTCAAGCTGGAGACCCGGTCCGAACCACACGCCGAGGATCCGAACCGGGCCATCTGTCCAGCTGAAGGACGGCGGGAGGTTGGCGTTTCCACTCCAGGCGCCCAACCGCAGTCCTACCGACTTGCTGCGTTTTATCTTGGCCCTTGTAAATCTTTCGTACTGAGCGATCGCCTCATACTACACTTTGGCCAAAAGGGTATTTATTCGCTCCCCCACTGAGCAAATTAGGAACGAGGCCGATTTTTAATGTGAGGAGTGAAAGGGAAATGGAGACCAGCCCCCGGGGAGTAGGGGAGCTGGATAGTGACAATTGGTAGGCTTGCCCCTACATTGACCAAGGTCTTATATGTGGGTTTTCCCAAAAAGGTGGTCTTTGCTTGCAGTATCTGCCGGAATAGATACTATACTTTGATCTTGTTTATATAGGGTATATCTGTAATGAAAAAAAATTACAATTAAATAATGAGAAATTAAAAAAAATAAAGGCAAAAAAATAACATTTGTAAACAAACTTAGGTACAAGGAAGTGGGATGGGGAGTATTGCGGGGTCTTTGTTACTAAAGTTAAAATGGAGTCTTTGGTGACTTTACTCTTGACTGGCAACATTTACCACACTACCTCATTCACTTTGTGGACTCTAAACTAACTAATGAAAACTCCAGCGTTTTTGCAAAAAAATAATATATTTACAATTTCTCTGTGTGTTTGTGTGTGTGCGTGTGTGTGTGTGTGTGTGTGTGTGTGTGTGTGTGTGTGTAATTTTTTTATTATTATTAAAATGTGTGTGTGCGTGTGAAAAAAGTTGAAAATCATAAAAAGCTAAGAACAGCAGTTATCAAGAGTATACTTTGATCTTAACTAAAAAAGCTAAGCACAAAAGTGTTACGGACAGCCCGACCGACCGACCGAACGAGGGAGAGACTTATAGAGTCGCTTGCTCGGGACTAAAAATGCAAAATGGTAAAGGGAAAAGGTTTCACAAATTATGGCTTGAGACATTTTATATGTATTAATGTTAAGTGTGTGTGCCCGCCAGATACACGTTTTATTCTTTTGAATCCTGTGGTTATAGTACAATAATCTTGTCTAGGAATTATTCTCAATTATTTTTTTATACATTTAAAGAATAAACAAGTTATTTATTATGTCATTTATCACACGTCTATATTAATTTTCTTTCATCGGTTAATGTAGTCCCTAATTTTTTGCACAAAGACCATAGATAATTTCAGGTTTATGTTTTTAGCGATATACGTGTTGATTGAATATTTAAAATGAAATACGCACGAAATAAGTTTGGAAGCTAAATTACAACGCAATATGATTAAAATAAACAAATAAATACTTGTTTACAATCAAGACTGGCGCTATATATATATATATATATATATATATATATATACATATATATACATACATACATATATATCTATATATATATATACATATACTTATGCGTGTGTATATATATACATATATACATATATATAAATATATATACACATATATGTATATATATAGTTAGATACATACATATATATATACATCTATGTACACATATACACATACATATGTATATATACATATATATATATATATATAAATATATATACATATATATAGAGAGAGAAATATATATATATATATATATATACGCACCCACACATATATATGTATATATAAATATATACATATACATATAAAATTTACTATCCACAAACAAAATATATTATATATATATGTGTGTGGGTGTGTGCGTGTGTGCATATATATGTATTAAGATTTGAAAACATGATTCTGCCGCTATACACCATCCTCCGAAATTTACACGTTCTTCTTTCTTTTTTTTTGTTCGCAATTAAGGCAGATTAAAGAAAAACATACTTTGTAAAGAGTGTGCGTGTATAGTCTGCGATGTTAGATTGTAGAGGATAGGTTTTACGAACTATGGGTAAAGTTCGCACATTCCTGATTTTCATATCAGGAATGTGCGCATTTTTCCCACGTGTTTCTTCTTCAATTTAATATCAAGACAATGTAAAAAATATATAAATTGCTGAAGATGGCGTATACAGCCGATATATTTATTTATACAAGTCAATATTTGTTTTTCTTCATAATTATGCGCTGTATTTTTGTTTTCAAACGTATTTCCTACGTATTTTATGTTAAATTTCAATCAACAATTCCATCGCATAAAACACAAGCCTGAGATTTATATTACGTTCGCAACACATAGTATTTAGGCATTTCAAAATAACACCGCAGGCAACAAAGGCGGCATCGCGAGAAAAAAAAAAGGGAACATTTTTCAAAATTTTGAATATTGCATATGGCGCTTAAATATAAATATTAAACATAGTAATGTATTTCTTTTCATATTGCGATGTAATTCGGCTTTTAAACGTATTTCGTACGTATTTCATTTCAGAGATAATTTATTTTTTGAGCACGGAATTATATTAGAAAATCTTTTTTAGCTATTGTAGAACACACACACACATCCACAGACAAATATATGTGTGTGCGTGTATGTGTGTGCGCGCGTTCGTGTGTGTGTGCGTGTGTGTGTGTGTGCGCGCGTTCGTGTGTGTGTTCGTGTGTGTGTAGGTGTGTGTTCGTGTGTGTGTAAATAACAAGAGGCTGACATTACTCTGTATTTTCAGTATATATTGACGATATTTTCTCCAATTAAGCAAAGTGCGAAGTGCCTAGTATTTACCTCAAAGCAATCATTCATTTGCGCTGTAAAAAATACAAGCCGCCAATCATGTGTGTGTTTAATCGTATCCTTAATTGCATTCCACATATACTAAAACCAAATGTATTTTCGCTATTACAATGCATGTAATCAACGATCGCTAATTTGAAAGTTTGGAGAGGTTTTGTGAAGTGGAAGAAAATAAATTATTTTGTAATAATCGCAATGTCTTATGGCAATAAATTAATACTTAATATAAATAATAATGAATTCTAAAGTACAGAAAGTGCAATTGTCCAGGTGAGCTTTAAATAAAAATAAATATGAAATTATATAATATATTTTGTTTGTGGATAGTAAATTAATTAAATCCATTCTGCACGATAGTGTATTACGCGTTTACGATACACTGTTTCAGAAACAGACATCGTCTTTTATTAGAACTTTACATATTACTGATAGTTCTATTTTTCGAATGTTAGGTATGTCTATGTGTTTATATATTTAATTTACAAAATCGACCAATATAAAATATGCTTGCATGATCTGTGATTATTATTACAGTATGGAGAAGAAAGCTGGCGTCATTAAAAATAAAATGAAAACTATACAACAAAACTGTTTAGTAAATGGTGCTGTCAGGTCTGTCTTGGATTAGTTTGATAAAAAAGAATTGATTTTGTGGAATTACTTAAAAGGATACTGGATATTTTATAAACATTACTTTATATATAAAAGTTAATGTTAATACGTCCAATAATTTTTTTTCTGAAAACGACCAGCATACAACACTAGACATTTAAAACTGAATATTACATCCCATACATTTAGAAGCTTGCCATTAGACTAAGTGTTGAAAGCTGTTTGATTATATCACAATTTTTCAGAATTTAGAAATACATCAACAAACTATAATTTGATAATGGACTATTAGTGCGTTGAAATTGTTAAACAGACGATCTAATTTAAGAGATCAGTGTGTAAACTATTATACATATATATATATATATATATATATATCATAAGAAAATATAACTAAAAATCAATTCGTGCATCTCCATAGACGTGCAGTAAACTCTTTGAACAATATGCACAAACAGAATAACCGTATGCTTCTAATAACGTTTGTCAATTTATCATTGTTTGTAATCTTAGTTACTTATTAGGGAGCAGTGGTCAATGCTGATGTGCATTAATAAACATTTTAACTGAAGAGCAAGAGCTGTCTTAAGTTGAGCAATAGATTAAAAAATCACCCGTGCTTGATTATGGCATCTAATCTTCTGGGTAAAACAACAGATGTCTCACCCGGAAGAAACATAAAACCGATTAGATATCAAATATGCTATACGAAATGAACAAGGAGTTTTCTTTTGTTTAATTAATAAATAATATCCATTGAACAGGTATTGAATCGCAACCCTCTTTTACAGTGTTATCTGTTTCGACTGCTAGTATGTTCATACTTCCAAGTGGTTAAATATTTGGTAAAGTTCTGTGAAAAGAGATAATACCAAATAACGAATCACACTTACATTCTTCTGCTTCTCAGCATTGTTTAATAAGTAAAACAATCGGACCCTTGACTAATATTTATAAAAATTCCAAGATAATTTTCCATATCTAACTCAGGCAGTTTCTTTCTGAAGCAGTTTAATTTTATAACCCCACTGTTTTTATAACTACACTGGATAATAGATTATAATTTGTTTTGCAAGTTACGAGCCGCAAACAACGCATTTTTCACTACCACTGAAATGTTTAAGAAACTTTAATTATCAAAACATGAAATATGGTGCATACTCATTTAGCAGTGATATGTGTGTAGACAATTTTTAAATTTCAAGATCGACAGAGTATCATTATTTTTTGTATCAGTTATATTTGAATGGTTCTGCCATTTTGTAACACCTAATGTTAAGTATTAAATTGTTCCCTATAATCATTAAGTTATAAAGAAAGGTATATTTCAAAAGTATAACATACATATATATTAATTTTATTAAACAACTTTGAAACAAAAAGAACATCCATTAAGACTTAATGTGATTTCTATGTGTCTTTCCGTAATAAATTATCGCCTCGTTCTTTTCGTGTCCACAGGTATATTCCCAATTTAAATCGTATTTAAATGTATATATGTGAATATATATATATATATGTGTATATATATATATGTATATATATATAATGTACTTTCTGTATATTTTATATATATATATATATATATATATATACTTAACGTTCTTTTTACCAATTAAGCAAAGTGCGAAATGTCTCATGGCATTTGCCATGTAAAAAATAAATAAATAAAAAACAAACACTAGCAGTCCATCAGGTGTACGTTTAATTACGTCGTTAATTGCATTCCACGTATACTAAAATCTAATACACTATAGCTATTACAATGCGTACACGCATGTTAGTCAATAACTGTAATTAACGATTGGAAAGTAAGAAATTGTTCTGTAAAGTGGAATAAGAATTAAAGTATTTCTTATAATTGCAATATATCATCAAAATAAAAATATTATATATATATATATATATATATATATATACATATATATTAAAATAATAATTCATTTATGTTATATTAAACTGTTCGTTCATAATGTGACAATTTTGGATATGAAATTGTTCTGATTAAATATATCTTTATCCTTGTAAAATCTGCCTTCCTCTGTTGATTGCAAATACATTAACTGTATTGTGCACAGCGTTTCGCGTATACGATAGAATATTTCAGAGAATTGTGCTTGCCTTTATTCATGACTATATACTACTGATATTTCTATTTTCATGATGTGAGGTATTGGCACATGTTTATATATTAAATATACTAAAGTGATCAATGCATAGTACTTTTAATTACTATGAAGGAGAACAATAGGTTATTAAAAATCAAATAAAATCTATAAGAAACAATGCTTTTATATCAATGGTCTTTTGAGTATTTTCTTGTATTTATTTTATATAAACCATCTATTTGATGGAATTTCTTGACCGGATATTTTATATTTTATACATACTAGCATTTCAGCCCGGCCTTGCCCGGGTATTTGGAGGTGGATGTTGTGAAAAAAGTGGTAGTAGGGTGACCTTCGAAAATAGCAGCGAAAATAGCGACCCTCCCTGTAGAAAAGTGTCCAGTTGAGAGTGAATAAATTAATGTTTTTGGCCATTTTTTCCGTATTTCTCGTCTGAAGGGTCGGGTTTCAAACGATACTGAACTTGTGAAAATCTTTCACCCCTGTCGAACTTTTTATGGAAGACATGCAAGCATAATACAAACATTTATTTGATAGCTCAAATGTTCCACCCAAACCGATTAAAAAGCTTTCCCTATATCTGAATAACGTTTATGTAAAATTTCAAATGTGTCGACCAGAAATTGTCTGAGTAATTTTGTAGAGACCGCAGAGGTGTATTTTCTTTTAACTTTGACCCCTATTATGACCCCTTAACGTTTATTGTTTTTAACTCAAATTACATTATTAAGTTAGATCCATGTCCAGAAACCTGTATCTAAATGTGTTTAGCCCCAAAATTGCCGGAGGTGTTTGGTAGAGTTCCCAAATGTCAAATCGTTGAACTTTGACCCCTTAATCGTAAAATATTTGGCCGAACACTGATTACAAAGATTTTCTCCACTCTCAGTACACGGTATATGAAATTTCGAGTCTGTAGACTGAAAATTGACAGAGTTATTGCGTTGGAAAATGTGCACAGACAGACACACAAACACATAGACACGTTCACTTTTATAGATTATAAAAAAATATATACGTATAGATAAATATATATGGAAACTATTTTGTGTTTACTGCACACGTTTTACGCAAATAGTATGCAAGTATAAATCATGTAGAATATCTGCATGAATATAACTACACGTAATAGTTAACTGAAGATGATCATCCCATTAGAAAACCGAAAAAAAACTAATAGGGAATTATTTAAAATGATTGTTTAAAAGAATATGCAAATTAGCTAGATCTTTTGCTAGCGAATTCAATTCTACGACCCATATATAAAGACATTGTGTTTTCTTTTTAAATAAATAGAAAATATGGTTTTTAATATGTATATGAATACACACAAAAGAAAAACGAATTTGCAGGAGTATAGATAGATAGACTAGCATTTCAGCCCGGCGTTGCCCGGGTGTTTGGAGGTGTATGTTGAGCAATAACAAAAGAAAGTGGTAGTAGGAAGGCAAGCTCGAACCCTTATCGTAAAGGAGCAAAAGAACGGGGAAAAAAACTGACGTCTTTGCTGTTACGACCACCGCAAAACCGGAAGTTACGTAGGTTTAAATTAAAGCCAGACAATCGAAAGGAGAGGATGACTTTCGAAAATATCGGCCAAAAAAGCGCCCCCTGTAGAAATGTGTATAGGTGAAGATATAAATGATTTTAGTCTAATTTTCGATATTTGTCGTCAGAAAGAGCGGTCTTCAAAATGATACTAAGTTTGTAAAAATCGGTCGCCGCTGTTGAACGTTTAGGCAGATATGCAAACATACATACATACATACATTTATATATTCGTAACTAAAATTTTCGAGCCAAACCGTTTAAAAAGCTTGCCCTATCTCTGAATACACTTTATGTAAAATGTCAAATGTTAAGACCAGAAATTGTCTGAGTAATTTGGAAGAGAACGCAGAGGGCAATTGTTTTTAACGTGGACCCCTATTATGACCCATTACCATTTATTGTTTGGGGTTCAAATCAAGTTATTTAGTTAGATCCATGTCCACGAAACCTATATCTAAAATTTCAAGTGTTTAGACCCAAAATTGCCGGAGGTGTTTGGTAGAGTTCTCAAAGGTCAAACTTTGACCCTTAACAGCCAAATATATGGCCGAAAACCGATCACATAGATTTTCCCAAATCTCAGTACCCTGTATATCAAATTTCTGTAGACTGAACATTAACAGATTTATTGCGAAGGAAATGTACACAGACACACAGACAGATCAACAGACACACAGACACACAGATATAGATATATAGATAGATATATACATATATTACTTAATAACTAACACAATATTTAATCCCAGAACGACTATAATTAAATGCTAGAAATGTGACAGTTATGTAAAATTTAGAAATCCTAGAAATGTGTTGTTCGACGAAGAGTTTTTCGATTGGCCATTTTACTAAGAATTGTTTCAAGAAAAATGCCTACTCAACTAAGAGTTGTTCTAAGTGTTTTATACCATTAATTCGATGGAAAAATTCAACAAACTATATTTGCTGCATAGTTCCATGATGTTTTTAAACGGACTATCTACTAAAATAGATCAGTGTTGTATACTCATATACATAATAAGCAACATAGTTTAAAATTAATTCGTATTCGTACTTCTTTGAGAAACTGCAGTAAATTACTTGAAACTTATCAACGGGTGAAAAGAAACGAGTTTTTTTTTTAATCCATGTTAGTAAATTTGTCGTTCTTAGCCTTAGGATCTTAGTAGGTAACAGCCGTAAGAACTGATATATAATGTTATACATCGTTGTTTAGAATCAAAGTGTACGTTTCAATGCTAGGGCAGTAATGCTTTGAAACAGAACAATAGGTTCTATAATCACGCGTTTACGATTTATAAAATTAATGTTCTATCTCTGGGCAAGACAACACATGTGGCTTACCTTATAAGAATAATAAAATCAAGTATATATCAAATACGTCATAAGAAATGAAGAATATATTTAGATAAAAGTGTTTCATTGTAATAATTACCATTCATTGAACAGTGCTAGAATTGGTACTGTCTTTCACGGTGCAATAATTCTATACTGTTAACGATTCCAAAACTCTTAATTATTTATGAAAACTGTTTGACTGGAGAAACTATCATCAGCGTAAATAACCAAACAGGTTAGAGCGTAAAATTTTAAAACTGCTCAGCATAGTGTAATATGCGAAACACTCAGAGCATTGGCTAGTATCCATAAGTAGCCCAAGAAAATATTTCTCATCAGCCGAATGCAGTTCTTGATAACACAATTTAATTGCACAACTACAGTGTTTTAATGTATGTTGGACAATAGATTAAATTAATTTGGTAAATTACGAGCAGTGGTCAAAAAACGCATATTGCACTATCTGGAAAAAGCTTAACAAACTAAAGTCATTAAAAAAATACAGAGAAGCCAGTTTAACCTTATATAGGAGCAATATTAATTTTTTTTTGATCTTGAATTTTAAATTTCAAGATCGACGGATTATAATAATTAGGCTATTAGATTACATTTAAACGTTTGTCAGCATTTCCCTGATCGTCTAGATAAGCAATTGCTACGGTGTCATTGATATATGATATTTATGGAAGACACATACCACGTTGTATATTAACTTATAGTAACAACTGTTGAACCAAAAATTTGCTAACTATACTTTCCTCAACATACCCTTTGAGATATTTATTTGATCCAAATGATAACGTGGGAAACATACTCCAGAGGGATTTTAATGTTTACGAAATGTATTGCAACACAGTGTGAGATGTCTGGGAGTCAGTTAAAGTTGCTACAACTAACCAGTAACTTTTATTGCAGATCTAACATCAGACGTTTAAAATAGTCAGATGAGAACTATTGAAAAGAAGAATATATTTGTGAAATAGATTGTTAAAGTTTCTTATTGTCTGCTAATATACATTTTATTTAAAAAATATAACGTTTGTAATAATTACTTATGCTTTAAACCTTGACGAATTCATTCTAAATCTGGCTATGTTATGTTTTATTAGATTTGCAATGTATGATAACGTAAAGTTATCACAATAAATAGTTTTAAATAGTTGCAGGTAAAAGTCTAATTTGTCTGTTTTGTGAATTTTGTAATACCCCTAGTCCAAAACAATAGAGCAGGATGGTAGTGGTGAATGAATCGGAAGTCTGTATTATGGTATATTACAAAGCAGATGACTCATATATATCTTCTAGTGCTCGAACGATGCTTGACGTCACCGCTGATATATGGTAAGCGCCGTTGAAAAGGCGAAACCCGATCATATGTAAAAATGCCAGGAAACAGAAACTAACATTTATTGGACATTAATAACAAATAAATAAATAAATAAATAAATAATAGACTAAATATATCAGCATGCCGTAAGCCCCATGAATACATATTGTTTTATTTATGTGAACATAATAGCAGTATATCTTTTCACTTGATTGAAAACCTTAGTTAGGTTTGCGCCGTTAATATTTTAGATAGAGGTAGTGTTTGGGGAATAGGGATTTGGGGGCTTAGATTGAGGTTTAGGGCTGTTGTTTTGTTTTTGGGGTTTGGGTTAGTGTAAGATGTTGTTTTATATTTTATTGAATATATTTGTGTAACGGTTATTTAATGAAATGCATACAGTTTTACATAATATAATCTGTCATTATCGCCAAGATTTAATTTTTTATTAAAATGAAAACAGAGTAAATATGAGATATAATAGAGGTACAAATGAGTCACCTTCAAAAATTCACCTCGGAATGACCAAATCAAATCACCCATTAAAGCTGCAATTCGCTGTCATTTTATTTTAGCTTATTATTTTCAATCTTTGTGTTATTACTATTCTCAGGTGTATATCTGTAATATCTTATATAGTATAATTTCATTCATACTGTGTCGATGGATCGTAAAACCATAAAGTTTATATATATACACAAATCTATATACATATCTATACATATATATATATATATATATATATATATATACATACATACACTCCATATATATACATACCCCCACACATATATATATATATATATATATATATATATATATATATATATATATACACGCAAATCTGTGTGCAAATTCGTCTGCCTGTGTGTGAGTTTAATGCCTATGAATTTCGATACACAACTGAGGTTCCATCTGCCTGCTTCCCATCGGACTACAACTTGGATGTGTTCAAGTCCAACGTTAACAAATTACTAATGAACTGCCCCCTTTAGTAAACACTTCATCTCCACACTAACATAATGTACTTGCAATAACCCTTATCCCTGAGTGGCTTCCGGGCCTTGATAAGTGGTGATCAATGTGTAAACAAAAACAAAAAAAAATGAACTTTTTTTTTTAAATTTAAGAAAAATCTGTACATTTTTTTAATCGGAAAATATCGGTACGTAAGCTTTACAGCGGAATGTAACAGATAAGCATCGATAAGCGATGATCGACATATCAGTTAAAATAAACAAACCCTCTGAGTTTAATCACCGTTAATGACCGTATACAAACTAACTTTACAAGGAATTTGAAAAATGTTCTTCACCTGAGAAGAAGGCTGGTGAATGAAATCGACAGAGTTTTCTGTCAATATGGCCGGCGCACATGCTAAATCTGTTAAGAGCACGATTAAACAATGCTACTTGCCATTTTAACTTTAAATTTAAATTGAAGATATTATATGAGAAATATGCTATGAATTAAAAATTACGTTATCCACAGTGCAATATACGGTACATTTCACTGTTAACAGCCAAGTACGTCCAAGGATGGAATACTGTTGCCATATCTGGGCAGGAGCTGCTAAAAACAGCCTATCCTGCCTTGGCAGGGTACAAAATAGACTTCGTGGCTTAGTGGGGGATGCCCTTTTCTCTACCCTGCAACCTCTCTCCCACTGAAGAGACGTTGCGAGCCTATCCGTGTTTTATCTTTATTTCCATGGCAGGTGCTCGTCTGAACTCCAATCTCTGGTCCCCCCCTCGCCAATCGCCAATCTTTCACGAAAAAAACCCCGTCTAGCTGAATCCACTGTGAAAAATTTCCCCCACTCTATATCTGTGCCTAAATCAAAACGCGGATGCCATGAACGGAGCTTCTTTCTTAGAACTGCACGCCTGTGGAACTCTGTTCCGTCTGCCTGCTTCCCATCGGACTACAACTTGGATGCCTTCAAGTCCAATGTTAACAAATTCCTAATGAACTGACCCCTTAAGTAAACACTTCATCAAATCTCCACACTAACGTAATGTACTTGCAATAACCCTTATCCCTGAGTGGCTTCCGGGCCTTGATAAGTGGTGATCACTGTGTAAAATTAAAAAAATCACTGCAGATTACATGTGAAGGTCATTTTCAATACACTACAATGAGGTCAGAACTAAAGTTAGAAATCTACCAATTGTATTAGAAATAGATGACACTTCTGATACCTATACCAATAAAAATACTGGAAATGTGGAATATTCGCAGTAAGGTCAGGCCTCGAATATTCGTTTATCCACCAGTAAGGTCTCTGTTTTAGTATATTAAATATATACACATGGAACTAATCTTATATAACGACCATTGACAAAATATAACAACACATATTATGAAATGACTGTAATATTTATCATTTGGATGGCATCTTCAAAATAAATGCGGAAAATTTGTTTTATTCATAAGAAAACAATCTAGAACGAAAACTGTCAAGTGTATCAACACTCTCTAAAATTAGTCTTAAGGTCGTCTAATAACATTTACAAATAAATAATATAACTAATCAAAAGGTAAAAATTTATATCTTATTAATGTTAGTAATTTTGATGGAGTAATTGCTAATAGAAAATATGCATGCCGTTAAATGCAATAAGGAAAATTACCCAGGAACAAACTCTTAATGGCAGAATAAGATTTTTTTTAAATATTTTTATTAATTAAATGAGATTCACCAGCCATGATTACATTATTTCGTGTAGAGGTAACTAATATTAGTAAGTAAATATGATATTATAGGTGGCATTGCTTACTCGGTATGATAACGATGATGTTTCTCAATCTCTTCTTTCGCCTCTCTCTTTTTCGCGTTGTCTCTCTCTCTCTCTCTCTCTCTCTCTCTATATATATATATATATATATATATATGTGTATATATATATTAATTTTATTTATACAAACATTAATGGCTACATATGTGCATACATGTTTCTGTAATCACCCACGTTGGGGGATTACGTCCTCAGGCAAAGAATTACCTTCAAAAGTGACATTTCCACCAAATACATTTTTCTATTTCGTTTATCAAGTTAAAATACAACCTGGGTGGGAGTCAAAAAAAAAACAAGAAACGGTAAAAGGATGAGTGAAGTCTTTGAAGATAATAAACATCTTTTTTCTTTTCCCCTTCCCCCATCCAACCTAACTTTTGGCTTTTTATGGCATAGGGTACATTGAGAGTTTAGTTTTCTTGTCTTAGAGTCTGTAAGTTAATAACCTTAGCTATGGTCAACCAAGTACTGACCGGTGCCTTTTAATCTACCTCCACCCACACATACATGAAACACACACATAATACACACATACACAGACACCGCCAAACACATATTAGGAGGGCCAATACTTGCCACTCATTGAACTCACCATGTCTATTATGCTTATCAGAAAAACTTGAGATAACTAGGTTTAAAGACAGAGAAAAATTATTGAATATTAAACAAGAAACTGCTATATCCTGCTAACATTTCAGAATACACGCACTTAAGGAACTCTAAATTAGGAGACTGGAACTGCTATAAGTACAACTAACCCCCATCAAATAACCCCCCCACAAAGAGGTTAAGTGAGGTCGCAACTATAATCATACCCGTATGGGTTACCTAAGCCATTTAATATTCTACTTCATCGAGCAGTTATGGTATTACTAGCCGAAATAAGTACCTGTATGAAGGTATATTTGAACCAAATGAGTAATAGATCGTTTTGAGTGAAGCTCGTAATAATGTATGCTTATGGATATTTTTGGGTGTGTACATGTATGGATATATGATCTTTATATACCCGGGTAGGAAAAATAATTTATTCATATAAAAAAAAAAAATGAAGAAATACATAGATGAAAGAAAGTAAGGAATGAAGGGTGAATGGAAGAAAAGGGAATAAGGGTATTAGAGTGAATAAACAAAGATGAAGGTAAGTACTACAATATATAAGCTTATATACTCGGTTTGTATTACCTTAATACTCTGATTTCTGTCATATGTTATTATATATTATTATTGTATCGTGATACATCTTATGTATATCTGCCTTACCATCGAAAGAATGTTTGTTAAATATGAGGATAACCCTATGAAATTCATGCTGAATTCAATATAAATTTTTACGTAGTGCCAATTTTTACGGTAAAAACCTACAACTTAGGCAAGTGTAACAAGCGGATGGGGCCATGAAACATAACTAGACGTGTGGAATTTGATAGAAAAAGTGAATTTATATAGTAAATGTATTCGTGTCTGTTTCTACTTTAGATGTATCATTTGGTGGCACGGTACATGTATGCATGTATATATGTATACGTCTATATTTGTGTGAGTTTGTATGTATAAGTGTATTTTATGTATGCATGTATGTTTGTATGTTTATATATATATATATATCTCTCTGTATCTATATATCTGTGTGTATGTTTGTATGTGGATGTATCTCTGTGTCTATTGTATGTAGATGTATGTATATACATGTATATTTCTGAACTATTAGAATAGGCTGCCTCGTATAGAATTGTTGTAACAATATAGATTACAAAAATGTATGGATGTCCGAATGTTGTTTATATATATGTTATATATATGTATGTGTAGGTATGTATATATATATATATATATGTATGTATGTGTGTGTATGTCTGTTGTGTGTATTTATATGTATATGTGTGTAGATGTATATATATGTATGTATGTATGTATATGCATATGTGTGTGTATGTATATATATATATAATGTATATATATATATATATATATATATATATATATATATATATATATATACACCCGTCTGTAGTCGGGTAGCATAATATTGCATATACGAAGAGGTTACCACGCTACATAAGTAAAGAAAAACACTATTATTTGTCTCTGTATGTCTGTAATGTGTATGTGTATATATGCGCGGTGTAGATAAATGTAGAAATTTATAAGTGTATTGATACACGCATATAGGTACATGTGGGGTTTAGATAACTTTCGGGTTTTATATTTATTCATATTTTGTTGGTTTATTTGTTTTAATTAAATTTATTTTTATTCTTATTTATTTATTTTTTATTTTTGTTTTTGTTTTGTTTTATTTACCTTAATGTAATTTTTACTTTATTTCTTCGTAGTTTCAGAATTATTGTCTAGTTTCAGTAAATAAAACAAAGAGCGTTCAGCATGGATTCGCTTTTGAATATATGTATTAATGTGTGTATCTGTGTGTTTGGCAGTGTCTGTGTATGTGTGCATTATGTGTGTGTTCCATGTATGTGTGGGTGGAGGTAGATTAAAAGGCACCGGTCAGTACTTGGTTGACTATAGCTAAGGTTATTAACTTACAGACTCTAAGACAAGAAAACTGAACTCTCAAGTACCCTATGCCATAAAAAGCCAAAAGTTAGGTTGGATGGGGGAAGGGGAAAAGAAAAAAGATGCTTATTATCTTCAAAGACCTCACTCATCCTTTTACCGTTTCTTGTTTTTTTTTTTGACTCCCACCCAGGTTGTATTTTAACTTGATAAACGAAATAGAAAAATGTATTTGGTGGAAATGTCACTTTTGAAGGTAATTCTTTGCCTGAGGACGTAATCCCCCAACGTGGGTGATTACAGAAACATGTATGCACATATGTAGCCATTAATGTTTGTATAAATAAAATTAATATACCTGCTCTGTTCACTCATTGAGCACTATTTTGGTAGACACATGTTGTTTCATTGGATGTACTTCTAGGAAACTAAACTCTACTATATATATATATATATATATATATATATATATATATATATATATATATATATATATATATACTAGATGTACCCTGCCACGCGTTGCAGTGGCTCAATTTGGTGTAATGGAAAAAATTAATAAAAGAGAAAATGCATGTTTCTTATATTAGTACAGCAATCCACTGCAAAAAGAGAAAAAGAAGGCGAAACTGAAAAAAATGGTGCTCTTGCAGATTTTGATCTGGATCCTCGAGAGCTTCTGTTAATCATTCATGTTTTGGACTTGACCAACAATCAGCGGATGAAGCCGAACGTAGCAAAAATGTTGAAACGCTAAATGCTTTTTTTTTTGTTTTAAAAAATGTGATTTAGTAATTAATAGTTGGTTGATGGTGGGGGGAGGGGGGTTACTATAACAAGATTCGAAAAAGTCGTCCAAAAACAAATAAATGAAAGCAAAGGTAAGGTAATTTACGTTTCTACATAATTGGATAATTGTTTAGTGTTTTTATGTAATGTAAAATGTTTAATTTGCTCAAAAAAAAGAAATGGTCGCGAATTCTGTTGAATACGTTAAGTTTGGGACAGTAAGTTGAAAACTAAAAACTATACAAAACAGTGTCTGAAACTCACCGAACATATGTTACCATTACATAGGCTGGCACTCTCGGTAGGCTTCTGACAGTATTTTGTATAGTTTTTTTTAGTTTTAACTCACTTTCTCTAACTTAAAATAATCAACAGTGTCCACCACCATTTGTAGCTTTCAAATACACCAATAAACACTGTTTTTCGAGCCGACTAAACGTTACATTAAATAAAAAGGGTTTATATTACTAAACACAGATACAAAGAAGTTGTCAAAAAATAAATATATAACAAATAAATGTTATCAATGGCAAGAAAAGTAAGTTTTCTACCTAACTGGATAAGATTTTAGTGTTTTTATGTAATGTATAATCGGTTCAAAAACATTCAATGTTTATCGGTATATCTGAAAAATACAAATGGCGGCAGACTGTATCGAACATGTTAAGTTTGGGGAAATTTTGGGAAAATGAGTTTAAACTAAAAATACTATTAGGAACTCACTCAATATATGTTACCATGATGTAGGCTGGCATATAATCGGTGGTTTTAAACATTTTCTCAATACAGTTGACGACATTTAAAAATCCCATTTAGTGATTACCTGGTGTGAGGATATTTGTACAACTAAACGGCAAATCTGCTCAAAAAAATCCGGTATTATTTTACTTTAAGGCCCGTTTCACGTTCGTATATAACGAAATATTTTATTGTAGATTTCGGTGTGCTAAAAACGAATCTGCAAACCGTTTACGTAGCAAAAAAAAAGTTTTCATGACATTCATGAAATTACTTTTTTCGAAAAGTGGGTGATCACTTTTCAATGTAAATTTAACTTAGAATGAGCACCCACTGTCTGGCCACCTGAAAGAGGGGCATTTTTCTGTTTCTTGGCTAAAAAGTGTTTTGTTTGATTTCTTTTGCATGGTAATAACCCCTGAACTCTGGGACTATTTTCCATTTAACACCCGTAGCCTTCGTTTACGCTATGCGTAAGCATAAACGAAAGCTGTTTAGCCAATAAACATGGGAAAAAAATCCCCCCTCTCTCAGGTGGCTAGAAAGTGGGTGCTCATTTTAAGTTAAATTTACATGGAAAAGTGATCGCCACTTTTTCGAAAAAGTAATTTCTTCATATCATAAAAACTATTTTTTTGTGACGGAAACGGTTTGCAGATTCGTTTATAGCACACCAAAATCTACAAAAAATTTTTTGTTATTTACGAACGTGAGACGCACAGCCCTTAATGGAAAATTATATAAAAAATCCGGGGGAAAATAGTTTTCAATAAAAACAGCAAATGAATTTGATAGAAAAAAATGGATGCTATTTTTTTTCTTTCTGTGTGTTTCTTGGCTTAAAAGTCTTTTTGTTTGATTTCTTTTGCATGGTATTAACCCCTGAACTCTGGGACTATTTTCCATTTCACAGACGTAGCCTTTGTTTATGCTATGCGTGAGCATAAACGAAAACTGTTATATATGCATTCGCGTACCAAACTGCCTTGTCAAAAAAACTTTAAGCCAATAAACACGAAAATAAATGCCCCTTCCTCAGGTGGCCAGAAAGTGGGTGTTCATTTTAAGTTAAATTTAGATGGAAAAGTGATCCCCCACTTTTCGGAACAAAAATTTCTTCTGATTCTGAAAACTATTTTTATACTCCTTGGGCGTTGAGTTCCATGGCGACCCGCAGAATTATTTAATGGTCGTTCCCTTAGTATCCCCCTAGTCAAGGCTAACGCATGCGTACGTAACATTTTTTATTTATTGACTTACGTGTTGGAGTTTCTATACTGATAGGTTTTTTGAAATTTTTTCACTGGATTATTATTGATTGAACACTAACCAGATTATGAAAAAAAATTGAACAAAAAAAAAATCATTTCAACATTTGAAAGGGATACTCACTTTTTAGTTACCACGTTCTGGTAAATCGGTCACTTTTTATTTATTTATTTTTTTTTCTAAATACGGAAGTGTCTTCGGGAGATATAAAATGGTCGCATGTTGATGAAGCAATGTATCGGGAGGCGTACGGGATTAAAAATTATTGGTAAATTTTTAGATTAGGTCCACCTCCTCAATTTTCTTTTAAATGACGACTTGAAATGGTTTTCGACTATGCTGAATACGAAAATCGCATCGAAATTTTGCAGAAATAAGTAGTTATCCAGATATAAAAAGTTGTATTATGCATTGTAATATTTGGCGGCCATCTTTTTTACGTGTGTGTATTTGTTTATGGCGCGTGTGCACGTAAAAAGATGGCCGCCGAAGAATACAATGCATAATACAACTATTTATTTCCGCAAAATGTCAATGCAATTTGCGTGTTCAGCATACTCGGAAACCTATAAATGTTGTCATTGTAAGGAAAATTGTGGAGGTGGACCTAATCTAAAAAAATACCAAATTATTAAACATTTCTCAAGCATGTTAGTGAAATTTATAATACTTTAAAAACATTAAAAACAAACAAAACAAAAGTTTTGAAAAAAAACTCACCTTTCACAAAAACAATTTAAAAAAAAAACACAAACTGACTAAATAAGTAAAAAAAAAATAATTAAAAATCTCGAAACTGTATTTTCATGAAAACAATAAAAAAAAGTCCTGTTCTCTCTATTTTTTTTCTTTGAGAAACAAATATATTTCTGACTTACAAATGCGGTAGAGACTCATTATTTTTACTTTCTATGGTTTTGATATACCGCGTTTTTATTGCTTACAAAATGGGTGACTGATTTATCAGAACGTTGTAACTAAAAAGTGAGCACCACTTTCAAATGTCGAAATAATGATTTCTTTTTATATATATATTTTTTAATAATCTGTTTAATTAGTGTCCAATCAATAATAATCCAGTGAAAAAAATTCCAAAAACCTATAAGTATAGAAATTAAGCATGGGAGCAATGTTTGTACAACAACGTCGCCTATCGCACTTTTACAAACATTTTTTAAAAAAAGTAACTAAACCATTTATCGATAATTTGTCACGTGCACAGACATTTATTTATTTACGTAGGCTTAACTCCTTTAAGGAATAAGAAAAGTTTTACTCTTTAAGAATAATAAAAGGAAAAAGTTACTGAACATTTATAAAAGGACTTCTTTTCATGAAGGCCAGAGGAATAGTTGGCCGAAAATTCGTGAAACAACAACAATAAATAAAAATGGTGCTAATGCAGAGAGCCGCGCTATTTTTTAAATCATATTTCCACGTTTAAATAACGTCTTACGATATGTTTTTTTTTATTTATTCAATTGTAAGGTAAAAGTACAGAATAGGTACAAAAAATCCTTACCTCCCCATGTTAAGAATGATTTTTTTAAATAATAACATTATTTCAGCACGGCTCACTCTCTGCATGAGTAATCTTATATAGAAAAACAAACTCAAAAGCAAGCAACAAACTTTTTTTTTTGGCCTTATATAATAAAGAAAAGATGTGTAAATAAAAAAAAATTGGAAGATAAACAAATGAAAAATGTTTTTGTTGTTTTTTTTTTGTTTTTACTTATCGAGTTAACAGAAAATTAAACCTTTCGTCAATTCGTGGCTGTGAAATGAATCGAACCGGAAGTTCAGTGTTATCAACAGAACAGATTCGCAGAAACGATAAATAAATATATTTATTTTATTTAATATTTTAATTTTAATATGGTAAATTTATTTTAATAACATAAAAACATAACTCGACTCTAAAAATGGGTTGTCTGAAAATTTCAAATAAATTTGTAACGTATAAACATGGTTTTATTTCTTTAGAACGAACCAACTTTACATTTTTATATATATAGATATATATATATATATAAGGGAATTGATACAATTAAAAGTAACGACATTTGTTTGTCCTGGTTTTTATTTTTTAAATTGTCACCACACTTGCCAATACACATTTGCCAGGATTCAATGAAACGTATCTCTACTTTATCCACAGGTTCATGACAAAGCGATGTGTTCTTATATGCTTACTTTGTCGATATCTCTAAAAATAGATGACGTTTTTAGCTTCTTATTATACAGCTCGGGTTATTCTAGCAGTGTAAGTTGCAATATTTTCGGATCCCTGATCAATTCAGGTGGAATGAAAAATAAGAGGTATTACTTAATGAAATTGTTCCCCACATATGAGTATATATATATATATATATATATATATATATATATATATATGTATGTATTTAAATAAGGAGGTAGTCACCAACAATGTGTATTTTTTAACATTATTTTATTATTGCGTGTCTTGGTTTTTCATTGTGAATTATGTGTGGATCATTGTAATAATGTTTTTAAATCATTGAAACCGTTCTTACGCGTTTCAGATGTTCTGTAAAGCGTCCTCTTCAGAAATTATTTTCAAATGTATATAAATATATATATATGTGTGTGTGTGTATGTGTCTGTGTCTGTGTCTGTGTATGTGTCTGTGTCAGTCTGCGTGCGTGTCTGCGCATATAGTGTTTCATCAACACTGTCGAAATGCCACGGTTTAATCTAATCCCCCCCTGTTTTTGTGAATTCGAGAAAGCAAGTTAATTCACCGATTAAATGATTTAAAGAGTAAATCATTTTCCACCCGGGGACCGAAATTACAAAATAAAACTACGTATCTTATATCCTTCCAAACAAGGAAACTTTTTTTTTGTTGTTAAATTTTCTAGTAAATGTACTTCATGTGGCTAGTAGTAGCCTTACATAAGTTATTATTAAAATATTTCAGACAAGTATCGAACACCGCGTATAAAATATCCAAACACTTCAATGTTTACTAAATTTTACATTTTTATACTTTTTAATATTACAAGTGCATTTGAGAAACGTAATCATCGCACATAATGAGGGAGCCGGCTTTGTAAATCCAGTAGGGCATTTGAAAATATAGGGAGGGTTAGAAATGAATGCTTTTGTTCAGAGTACAATTTTATCTTGATACTCGAAGTTTACTTTGTAAAGTTTAATTCAAGTCTATATACAAAATATAATTACATGTAATCAAAGCAGGTGCTCTATAGTGGAATATCGACTACAATGTTATGTTAAAAAGTAACTACAGGGAGGAATCATGAGAGCTTCCTTCCGACCACGAATTCTCTGTTTCCGACTAGAGCAGACGATCAATCAATTTGATTTACCAATAGGGAGATTTCACTGATGTCAATGACAATATTCCTATTCGCAGTGTGGAATATACATTGACAACTATTCAATCTCAGGCAATGTCGAGGATGTCAACACACACACACACACACGCACACACACATACACTCAGACACACACACATGTATATATATGTGGGTGTGTGTGTGTGTGTGTGTGAGTGTTCATGTCAGTGAGTGGGTGTGGTGTGTGAACGTGTGTGCTCTTTGCATATCTTATAGCGTTGATAATGAAATATAATGATAGAGATTTGAAAAAATGATATAAATGTTTTATTGGTAATAGCTGTATGTCTATATTTCATGTTTATCATCCGATGTACATTTTATATTTCTATCGAAATATCTTTTATATAATATTTGATTTAACAAACACATGTTAAATTTCATTTAACTTATTTCTTATAATATCAAAGTGTTATCAAAAATGCAATTCCTTTGAAACACGCGAAAACACAGTCAGCTCTTTTCTATCTTAAAAAGATGAATGATTTGTGTTACATTATGGAGATGTGATTACGAGATATTATAAGCTAACGCATATATCAAGATAATTTATAGGTTTACTAAACTATAGAAACATTACAACTGATGTTTCACTCAATATACAGAAATTTACATACATACATATACACATACCTACTAATATATATAAGCCTCTCAGGTAATCACAACACCTCTTTTCCTGTTTTTCAGCTTGATCACCCTTTATACCCACCTCCTAATAATATTCCACTAGATCTAAAACTTTCAAGGTTAAAGCATAAAATCCTCAGAATACTTGAACGCGAACAACACCATATTACCCCCAACCTTACCAGGAACCAATACCTCACCCTTAAATCCCTTAAAGACAAAGATTTAGTTTACTTACCCTCTGATAAGGGCAGAGAATTTTGCGTTATATCACAAGAATCTTATAACAACCTTGCTATAGAGCATCTTTCCAATACCGACCTTTACACCCCAGCACATAATATCACTGCTGCTCGTATTGAGAACAACATTAACAAGACATGGTCTCAAATTTGTTTTAAAAGAAATCTCCCAAAACAACACAGACTAAATTTTATTACTAAATACAGCAAATTACCTACCTTTTATCACCTTATTAAAACCCACAAAAATAGCACACACACACAGATCAGACCCATTGTTTCAAGCGTTAACGGTCCCCTTTATAAAATCTCTTGGTTAATATCCCGCCTACTTAAACCTCTACTCTCTACCTTCCCAGCCCATGTTAATTGTTCCAACCAAGTAATTAACAGACTCAACGATCTACCACACCATCTACTCAAACTATACAGATACCCATTTAGCCTAGACGTCGTTTCTTTATACACCTCCATTCCTGCACATCCAGCCATTAATCTCATGGCAGACATTATAGCATCTAAAAACCCACAATGCTTCGGAATTACTCCAGGAGATCTCTTACAACTCCTCCGTATTATAGTAGACAACACTTACTTTACTTTCCTACAAAACACGTTCAAACAAGTATCTGGACTACCCATGGGCTCCAGTCTGTCCGGTATTCTTGCCATTGCTTATATGGACAAACTCGAAAGACACACCCTTAGTACCTGCTATTCTTATCTCCTTTTTACTAGATATATCGATGACATTTTAATTATCACATACTCCCGCGAAGAAGCTATTAACATTTTCCACAAATTCAATAACGCCGACCCAAACTTAAAATTTACTATAGAACACTCAGACTCTTCGGAATCTCTTTCTCTACTTGATTTTAAAATACAAATAAAAAAAATGGTGCCATATGCACTGAATTCTACAGAAAACCCGCCAGCAAACGCCTCTTCGTACATTTCAAATCTGCGCTACCTCTCAAGGACAAACTAAACTACGCACATGCCGAAATCTCACGCATACAAGACAAATGCACTAACATCTCCGACAAACATACACACACTAACAATTTCCTACAGACCCTCTCACTAAACGGCTACCCTAATACGATCCTATTCTCACTTAAAAAGAAAAAACGCAACACCCGACCCTTCTCTAACAATTGTTTTCTAAAACTACCCTTCCTCAGTGACAAAATCTCATCTTCAATCCGAAAAGCCATCCGCAGCGAGGGGCTCAACATTCAACTCATCCACACTGGATCTACTTTAAGACAACAGCTCAACCGAAAACATCCATCGCATACAACTTCCCCTTGTTCACTCTCTAATTGCCCAATATCACACACAGGTTTATGCTTTAAGAACCACGTTGTTTACGACCTACAATGCGCTAAATGCAGTGCATCTTACATCGGAAGCACTACCAGATTGCTTCATCACCGCATTAAAGAGCACTTAAACACTACTGATTCGTCGTTCTATAAACATATTCGCACTTGCATTAATTCAGAACCAGATTTTCACATCAACATTCTTGCTTCTTCAAGAAACGTAGGTCAACTTCGTATCCTCGAATCTTTAATTATTTCAAAAAATACTCCCACACTAAACAATAGACTGGAATTGAGCTCCGCTTTTATAATATAAGTTTAAAACATAAGAAAAACAATAATTAAAAAAAAAAAAAAAAAAAACTTGCTTGAATAGTCATCTCCCTTGATTCACAAACGCAACAAGTATTTCAAACATCAACTGATTTATTTTAACGTTCTCCTAACGTCATTTTTTGTTCTATATTTCACGGTATCACGTGGCAAACTCTGCGGCTACTTTTCCAATTTTGAACACTCTTCCGCTGTCTTCTCTTGAAAATGGACTAATAAGTCTGAAATATATTGAGATTTATATCACCATTGAATACAACAGAAAAAAAAATGACTGTTGTTTAGAGTTAAAATTTGTGTGAAAAAGAAAAAACAAACAACAACAAAAAAAAGAACTTTATTTCTTTTGTTTGCATTTTATTTTACTCTATATAAAAAATAATCTCGCATTGTTCTTGGCTTTTAATTTTACCTTATATATATATATATAAAAGAGAAAGTGTCTGTGTGTGTACATTTCCCTGCGAAATAACTCTGTCAATTTTAAGTCTGCAGACTAGAAATTTGATATACAAGGGACTGAGATTTGTAAAAATCTTTTTGAGTGGTGGTCTGCCAGAAATTTGGCTGTTAAGGGGTAAAGGTTCAACGATTTGACCTTAGAGTACTCTACCAAACTCCTCCGGCAATCTTGGGTCTAAACGCTTGAGATTATAGATATAGGTTACATGTACATGGATCTAACTAAATAACTTGATTTGAGCCCAAAACAATAAATGTTGAGGGGTCATAATAGGTGGCAAATTTAAAAAAAGAGCGTTTTTCTGGGTTTTTATTTTCGTTTTTTGACTCAACATACACCTCCGAACACCCGGGCAAAACCGGGCTGAAATGTTAGTATGATATAAAAGTATAGAAACCTATGTAAAAATTGTATTGCAATAAACATAATTTGTAGAATAAATAATTACCCACAAATAATTAATATATCTTTGATCTTCTCATTGCTGTTTTTAATGCTAGAGCCCTTCTAGTCATCAGTTGACGACTATTTTCTTGAGCAATGTCTTGCCATATCTGAGGCAATAATGCTAAAAGCCCAAGCTTAGAAAAAAACTTCGTTTTCTTTTTGCAAATATTTCGGTCTAGTACGCTTCAAATGATTTCAATTTTGTTCCTGTCCAGGGTGTTACATTGAAGTTTATTAATCACAGTTTGGATCAACTGATGCCCAGTCGCCCGTACGGAGTTACAATCTATGTATATATCTATACAAGTGTAAGTGGCTGCCTGTGTCTGTGTCTGTGTACATTTCCATACGCAATAATTATGTCAATTGTCAGTCTATAGACTGGAAATTTAATATACGGAGTACTGAGATTTGGTAACATCTTTGTAATACGTTTCCGACCAGAAATTCGGCTGATAAAGGGGTCAAAGTTCAACAATTTGACCTTTGAGATCTCTACAAAACTCCTCCGACAATTTTGGGTCCAGACACATAAAATTTTAGATGTAGGTTCGTCGGACATTGCTCTTACTTAATAACTCAATTGGAGTCAGAAACAATACATGTCAAGGGGTTATAATAGGAGTCAAAGTTAAAAAATTGTCCACTTTTTTTTGTTCTACACACACCTCCAAACAGCCGGGCAACGCCGGGATGCAATGCTAGTATATATATATATATATATATATATATATATATATATATATATATAAAAGTGAAAAAAATATGTGTGTGTGTCTCTGTACATTTCCCTAATAAATTTGACATAAGGTGTATGGAGTTTTAGGAAAATCTTCTTAATCAGTTTTCTGCCAGAGATTTGGCTACTAAGGGGATAGAGTTTTACGATTTGAACTTTTGACAACGCTACGTCTTTAGGTCTTAATACTTGAAATTTTAGATGTAGGTTCCTTGGACATGATCAAACTTTTTAATTGAATTTGAGCCCCAACAAATAAATGTTTAGCGTCAAAATTTGGGTCAAAGTTTTAAAAAAACATTGATGACTTCGGTCGCTATAAAACAACACAGTCAATTACTAGTCTTAACATTTGAAATTTTACATAAAGAGTATTAAGAGATAGAACAAGCTTTTTAAACAAAATTCGAGCTGCCAAACGGTTAAATTCAAAAGATTTGATATTTGCGGTATGTATCAAACTACTCAACCAATTTTGGGTCTAAACAATAGAAATATATACATAAAGAGTATTTAGACACGCGGCGAGCATTTTAATCAGTTTGGGGCGAACATTTGGCTGCCAAAAGGACAAAGTTAAAAGAGTTGACTTTCGCAGCTTTTAACAAATTCTTCTTCGAATTTTGGGTCTAAAGTCTTGAAATTTTAGATGTAGGTAAATTGTACATTTATAAGACGTTAGATTGTGATTTTAAACCAACATAATAAATTTTAAAGGGTCAAAATTGGGGTCAAAGTAAAAGAAATATTGACCTGTGCGGTCTCTACAAAATCACTAGGACACATTTTGGATTAAACATCTGAAATCTTACATAAAGTGTATTCACCCGTATGAACAGTACATAGGGCCCGAGAAAAGCCGGGCTGAACTGCTAGTATATAAAGAAATGGAAGGTTAACATTGTTCATTTTCCCACTTGTTTATATCGGTAGGTCTCCTTCAGATGATATTTAGCAGAATTTATCTATCCTTCGCCCTTCACAAAATCTGAGCCGTTATCGCTCAAAATACCACTCAGTAAAACCGTAAAACACCTATGTTTCAGGATTAACTGCAGTATTTTTAAGTCTTACCCTTGCTGAGTCAGGCTCCAAAACTATAGATTTCCACAGTTAGGAAATAATATTAATCGTGACTCATCAGAGAATATTGCATTGGTTCAACAAGTCGAAGGTCTCTCCACGATCTTACGAGACCAAATTTTTCTGCGCTAGATATTAGTAGGTTGGAAAGGCGCTTTTCTCGCAGCTCTATCAAAGTAGTCGAGGGTTTAAATATCTCTGATAGCTTCTCCTTGACTGACATCAGCTTGTGTTGCAATGTCAAAATCTTGAGGATACTTTTCAACATTTCGTTTCACAAGACGCAAGACTGGGGACAATATAGATGGTGTTTGGTGCACCTTTTGGTCCTTTCTTGCGAATTGTACGAGCATTAATTAACGGTAAAATGGGAATTGAAAGATTTTCTGTTGTTTTGCAGATACGGAGAAGAATCAATGTCGTCCTTACAGACATTCTGCGTCACCCTCATCAAATCCTTGATTCACAGGACCATAGATGCAACCCAGCATGATTATGGCGTACACATGTGCAAGAAAATGTGCACGAATCCAAAGTTCCGGTGGCTACGTTACTTATTCTGTCTAGTGGTGGACTCTTCAAGGGTGACCGATATTTGACTGGTACCTGAAAAATACCACTCAGTTGTTCAGGGCACGAAAAACATTCATGACCAAAATGCAACACTTTTATTTTCGGCTGCCATTCGTCGTCGGATGCTGCACTTTCGAGTGTCTACTTGGTGAACAACTGGGCTATCTTCCTGTTCGGTTGAGTCCAGTTTGGGTGTAGCGTAGGTGCTGTAATACACTGTGTTTCAAATCAAGAATTCAAAAATAACTTTGAGATAATTTATTTATAAACATAATTATTTAAAAGATCTTCACGGTAAACTTCGTACAAGGAAAGGTAAGTTCTTTAGGTCTTAACGGCTTCGTGATGCAGGTACTTAAAACGTTGGTGTCATTCAGACAGATTCTTAGTCTAGAGCAAAAGCTTTTGAACTTTGTTTTTATAGGGAGGTGTTGTGGCCCTTAGCCGAAATAGATGCGTGCCTCTCAGTGACATCAGGAAAAATCTATTTTCTCTCATTCCCAGAAGCCTCCACCCTCAACCAGTGATATCGTTTCTATATCCAGGAAAGAACACGTTTCTTGCCATCCTCAATTAAGAAATGTTATGGTATTTTGGAAGGAGGTGGCTATTTTCAAAAAAATATCTACCTCAGTACTTTTAATGTTTGAGGGATGATAGACTCCCTAGGTGAGATACTCTCATTTCGGACATTATTTTTGTTCTAAAGTGAAACGGGACAATACTTCTCCTTTAACTGAATAAAAGCTTTAAAATGGGTTAAATCACTAAAACCTTACGAAGCTAGATAGAAAGCGAACAATTAGAAAATCGATTTTATCTGTCTAAAAACAAAAGTCAAAAAGTAAACATATCTTAAAGTATTATACAGGTTTAGTCTGTTTTAAAACAATGTCTCCTTCAAGAACAGTTAGAAAATGTGTTTTCAATCGATATTTATTCAATAAACATTATTTATTTTTCAATCGATATTTATTCAATAATGGTCACGTTTTGCTACCAACAAGAATGGACGAGTTTTCTATTGACAGGTTTTCCGTCAACGAGTTTTCTCTGGACAAGTTTTCCATAGACGAATTTTTCGTGGTGAATGTCCCAGGCACCTTTTAATGTACATATAATTACTTTTTTATAATTTTATAAATTTGTAAACGTTCATATTTTACGTATTTATCTCATTTTGGATTAACTTATTATGAGATTTTTATATGCGATTTTAATGTGAACAAGTAAATAAATGCAGTAAAACAGGATTATTTAAAAGATGGTCATTTTAGACAACACAAAACCAGATGGGCGCCAGAAAAATTAAAATGAAAAATTATGGACCGGCTTAACCATTTTAATTTGACAAGGAACTCTGAGAAATAACGTACTGGCTTTTATCGCCTGGTGCTGAAATAAGTCTGAGCATTTCAAAGGGTTTCTACGTAAATGAAATATTGTTTATTATTTTGTTTGATATAATTTACAAATAAAATAATTAAATTGGACCCAGAAATCCTGATGCCGTGTTCCTTACTTTCATGTTATAATTAAATATTATTCTGATGAATAACTAAACAATCTGTGTTTGTCTCTTTATAATTTCCAGGGGAAAATAACAGAATCCGTTTGGAATCGAAAATAGGGTTAAATTATTCCAAATTCCGATACAGATACGTTACCCCCAAAAGTTCACACTTTTCTGATTCCCGATTCAGATTCTGAGTAATCGCCTCAACACTATTATATGCATATATATATATATATATATATATATATATATATATATATATATATATACATACATACATGCACACATACATACATATATATATATATATATATACATATATATATATATATATATAAGTTTGGTGGTTAAATTTTAAATGCTGTAAAAACAACATATATACACATATATTCGAATTAAGAATTTATCGTTTCAGCAATGCGCTTAGCTACATGGGAATATTACCGTCTCTCCTGGATCTATTTTCTGTCCACGTACATTTATAACCCCGAACGATATTGTACTCCTTCGGATAATGGAGTGGCCAGGTTGTATCAACTTCTCTTGTCGTATAATTTTTTCCATATAATTATCCACAGCCACTCAAAAAATATTTTCAATAATTGTGCTGCAAAGCAGAATAAGCGTCTATTCACAGCTAGACATTTTGCTAACCGCATTTCATTTCCTCTGACGATAGGGACCATTATTGAAAATCCATGGACTAAAGAAATCAAAATAACCCCTTCTATATATTCCTTTTGTCAAACAATGAATTCTTACTTCGAATATATGTATCTATATGTTGTTTTTTCAGAATTTAAACTTTAACCACCAAACTTATATATTGCTCTATTCTTAAATATTGAACTATTCCTTTTTGGCTAGGATCACTTTGAAAGTATTACTTTAAGTAATATTTATCAGGATTTTTCATCTCAATCCCATCGGTCATGTCGCTTATATATATATATATATATATATATATATATATATATATATATATATATATATATATATATATATATATATATATATATATTTATATATAACATATACATTTAAAACAGATCAAGAAACTAAGTATTCAGGCTAAATAGAGCACACACAAAGGAACAGGTGAACCAGATATCAAATAGGCCTTTGTCTGATAAATGCATGCTTATTGGCTGATAGGAAGGGTGCGGTGGATACTAGAAAGCTGATTGGCTAACTAAAATCTCAATAGAAGATGCACATATAAAAATGACAAACAACTACAGAATTCGCGCATAAGCCTGAAGAGTCCTGGAGTGGAAGAAACGTGGAACATTCAGTGTAGCTTAATCACCATATACATTTTATAACTTCATATATATTTAAATATATATATATGTGTGTGTGTGTTAAGAATGTGAGAAATTATAATTATTTCCATAGCCAAACAACGTCGCAGCCTACATGAACCATGACAGCAACAGGAAGTCCTAGACTCTAGAATATATATATATATATATATATATATGTATATATATATATGTATATATATATATATATATATATATATATATATCCCAAAACATTTGGTCGCTATTGAGGGGACACCAAAGCTTGCTGCTATGGATCAAATGATCTAAAATAGCAGCAAGGAAATACTTGATTTTAACTATTTTTGTTATATTTCCCCTGTTTTGTAAATAGCATACGATTATAAATATCTCCCCTATGAAATAATGTTTATACACTGTGAAATTCTCTTTATGTATGAAACCAAAAGGGGAGATATAACAGTCGGAAAATATTTGGAATAAAGTCTCCCTTGATGTTATATCAGAGCCTTTTCAATTATAGCAGCATGTCTTAGTCTCCGATCCTCCAAGGTCAGAAATTTTGGGGAAATATCAGATGATTTGTAATTCATATTTAAAACTAGGAAAATAAATGACTATGTTTGAAATATTCGTACAGGTGCAGTATCTTTCCATCCACAAAAAAATATTGTAAAATTACTACAAATGTGCTTAAAATGAAAACAACACTTAAAATCCCAGTAATAAGTAATTTTTAAGACATGAATAAATTATATTTTTTTAAAAATCTTGGGATTTTTTTAATATTAATTTTACGTAAACTAAACACCCACTCGATAATCAATGTTCCCATGAAGTGGCTGTTAACTTTACGTTAAATTAATATAGAAAAGTGATCCACACTTGTTTAAACAATAATGCGCGAATTTAAGGTCAAATGTCACATAGCCCACTACATAATTCACAAGCTTTTCAACGAAAAATGTCACATATCCATCTACAAAAGGTCAAATTTCACATAGCCCACTACATAATTCACAAGCTTTTCAACAAAAAATGTCACATAGCCCACTACAAAAGGGCAAATGTTACATAGCCCACTACAAAATTCCCAAGCTTTTCAACGAAAAATGTCACATAGCCCACTACAAAAATATCAACTATCACATAGCACACTACAAAATTCACACGCTTTTCAACGAATCTGTATTTATAAAGTTATGATCAATAGTCGCTGAGATTTTAAACTTATGAAATTACCAATATATATATATATATATATATATATATATATATATATATATATATATATATTTGAAAATAATAAGCGGAAGTTTCTCAAGAGCTTTTCGGCTATCATCTCATCAGGAGAAAATCGATAGCGTACAAAATAATATTATGTCGAATATAAAGAGTTCTAATGGGGAACTTATTGAATGCCCCAAAATTACGGGGACTCTAAAAAATGTATTAACGTTTAAAAACGATTAACAAATTGGCACAACCAGGGGGGGTAAAATAAACAAATAAGATTCAAAGTTCCACAAAGAGAAACAATGCGTTGGATGTTTCCTTTTGCCGGCACAAAGAAGGTAGACGCACCGAAATATATATATATATATTTTTTACCCGGGCTTTCGGAGGTGTGTGATGAGAAAAAAAAAGTGGTAGTATGAAGGCGGGCTCGAACCCGTACCGCGAGGAAGTAAAAGGACGAGAATAACGTGGCGTATTTGCTGTTAAAACCGCCGCCACAGCGGAAAGGATATGGGTTTAAATTAAGGCTAGGCAATCGAAAAATGGCGACAATATTCTAAATATCGGTGAAGAACGCGGCCCCTCTCTGTAGAAATGTACCCAGATGAGGGTAAAGAAATTAATATTATTAGACTTTTTTTCGGTATTTGTCGTCTGAAGGCGGAGCTTCAAAACGATACTGATCTTGTGAAAATTCGTCGCCTCTGTCGAAAGTTATAGGCAGCCATGCCAACATACATGCATAAATTTCTGGCCAAAAACCGATTACACAGCTTTTCCCAAATCTCAATACCCCGTATATCAATTTTCGAGTCTATAGACTGAAAATTGACAAAGTTATTACGATGGGTAATGTACAGAGGCATACAGACACCCACACACAGACATCCAGACTCACTTATATATATATATATATATATATATATATATATATATATATATATATATATATATATATATATATAAGTACATATATATATATATATATATGTATCAGTCAATATATAAGTATATATATATATATATATCAGTCAATATATATATATATATATATATATATATATATATATATATATATCAGTCAATATACGGCATAATCACGTTTACACACCGGTTCTCGTCAGATCACCGAAGTTAAGCAACGTTGAGCATGGCTACTACCAGATGGGTGACCATTCGGGAAATTCTAGGCGCTGTATGTGCTCTCTGCTTATCTCGGCATTGTTTCCAGTCGTCTTGTACCTCAACTTGCCACTGGTATGCAACAATGTTGACTCAGGAGAGGCGTGGTAAGAGGTTGCGCAAGTCTTACCACACAAATTTCACGCGCAGGCACCCTTACAGTGGGTATCCATAGTCTGTCAAGACTGATGGAAGCCTTCATATATATATATATATATATATATATATATATATATGCTTGTAACCAAAATGAATATTGAAATGCTTATATCTTTTGGTCTATGAGACGAAATTACATGAACATTTGCAGGCCTTTTGAAGATTATCCTACTATTCTCTGGTAAAATTTGTATGGCAATTAGTAAGCAGGACCCTATATTTTCAAACTAATAAATTATTACCAAATTGCTTTTATTTGTATATATGTCCAAACAAGCCAGCTTTATATTTGCTGCTTCTGTTGACTCCCTGTAGCATTGCCATGACACTAAGCTCCCCCTCTCTCTCTCTCTCTCTCTCTCTTTATATATATATATATATATATATATATATATATATATATATATAATACCTTGAATTATATACAATTTTATTTAACTTGGAAATTCTATGCTGCAACTAAACAAAGAATTAGTATTATCCAACAGCGCCTTTCATATTTGCCCATGAATCAATAAAATTGAAATCTTTACGTTCTTAGACACGTCAAATAAAATATTTTTGATTCATGTTTTCATTTAATAGAAAATTCTGTTTGATTTAATAAACATGATTCATTTATTGACAAGTGAGTTTTTCAAAATTTTCAAGGTTTCTTTCTTTAATTATATTACCTGTTTCGAATTTAATTATTCATATAAATGAAATTGATTTTGTCATATTAAGGAAATAAGACCGGAAATGTGTCACTTCTGATTTTCTCTATTTCTTTTTTTTAACATAAATTTCTGGAAACCCATCAACATGTTATAAATTAGAAATAAATAATAGAATATGAATCTGTTTAAACTATATCTAGGTGTATACTACAAAAATGACTTATACATCGAACTCCTCATCATTCCTTGTAAGACCCGGTTATCGCTATGGACTTTCTTATATCCAAGCTATATCTGAATAGTAATCCAACTAACGGCA
Organism: Euprymna scolopes; assembly: GCF_053919585.1. Classification (NCBI taxonomy): domain Eukaryota; kingdom Metazoa; phylum Mollusca; class Cephalopoda; order Sepiida; family Sepiolidae; genus Euprymna; species Euprymna scolopes. The sequence continues at coordinate 60,513,133 of NC_136512.1, read as the reverse complement.
TATACAATGTAGTTTTCTTTCATACAACTATTTTTTTTAAAATTAACCCCTCAATTTTCATCTAATAACTGTCTAGTAAGTCTCACAGATTACAAAATGGTTGTGGATAACATTGAACACTGAATATAAGGAAATTCTTTGTAAGATATCAATTCACAGCACCATTATCAATAGCGACACTGGCGATATTTACGTGTACATTATTTGTATGTCATTGATTTAAACATATTGAATTGTAAAACAACTGAATAGAGCCGGTTAACAATGTCATATCATGCCGACAAATTAGAAATAAATATACACGTGACTGACACCAGAAAGACATTAACTTAATTCTAAATATGTTTACACCTTACTGGCAATGATTCTTATGCAGTGCTTAAAATAACATCATTTACTGTTGAATAGCCCCACTTTTACTTCTCTACTCTGGACTGTTGATTTTCTTATCAACTTTCCTAAAAAACTAAAATACAATTTATATCGAGTATGATAAATCAGATATGGAATGTTTTCAGCTACGAATTTCTTTTTGACCTTAAAATTATTGAATCACAGAAAATTAATAGTATATGAAATACAATTGTCAGTCGATGAATGAACTCCATGCTGCATTAAAATAAGAGCAGAATTTTGTTTAAGATGATTACGTATTTACGTATCGTTCTAAATTCTAGAGATTCCATAGCACAAGAAGGTGGTTATTGTTACTTTACGCCGATACTCTTTTTCATTATATTTTACTTTTGTTAGTTGGAAGAGATCAAGGGCTCCCTACTGGGGCTAATACTTGATTCTAGTACGGTTTATATTTATATCGGAGGGCTCGTTTAAGAATAGATAGGCTCCCTTTTATGGCTGCTATCTGTATTTCCTTACAGCTTGGTTTTCCAGGGATTGGTTCTACGTATTTCTAAATATTCTTTTTTTATTAGGCCAACTGCTCCCGTCAGAACTGATATTATGCTTATTTCTTTCAGATACCATGCTGTTTTTAGATCATTTTTGGGTCCTGGTATTTAGTTATCTTTTCCCGATCTGCTCTAGGAAGGCCAAAATCATTTGGAACTGTGACGACGATAATGATTGCAGTTATTTCGAGCTTGTTCCATATTACTATACCTGGCTTGATGGCCTTCCATTTTATGTATCTGCCCACCCGTATGTCTTCGTCTTAGAATACTGTCACTTTTCCATTTGACGTTATCGGTGGTGGTTTATGTTCCTAGATGTTTGACGACCTATCTAGTTGCATCTCTCTACAGGTCTTGCAATGTAAGTATTTACATACTTTGATGTGGCGGGCAGTGTAATGACCATCGTCCAGAAGGATATTCCATCCAGACATTAGATCAGTCAATGTGACGTGTTAATTTATACTCTGGTAGAAATCGACACATATACACAGATATCATCATGAAAGCAAACGTAATTAATGCTATCTTAATTATATATAAAAATATTCCTGTAAAATCTGATAATAACTACACAGGCAGCAAAAAGAAAGTCCTCCCTTGTAATTTCTTCAAAAACTGTAAATTTAAGCTAGGTCTAATGTAACTGTTTAAACAAACCGAACCTCATTTGCTTCGGCTTTTATTCTTATATAATTTTAACTGTTCATATTTGACTTTAAATTGAAATATTCTAGTGCTCACGTCAATTAAAAAAAAAACTTCAAATTCAAGAAAGTCCGCGCAATGGAAAATTGTTATTTAAATGCAACTTTGGGACATAAATTCAACAAAAATACACCAAGAACACAATGAACTAGTACATATTTAGTAGCATAAACCTTCTGCAATTTGACAACCTGCAAACGTTTTGGAATTTCTTTAATTAGACTGCAGCAATACTCTAAGAAAATGGCATCTCACTTTTCTTTCATTTTTGTCGGAAGTTCTTCCAAATTTTATACATTATCATTACGTAGCTGTTGCTACGATACGTTTTCGATAGGATTGAGGTCTGGAGTTTGTGCAGGGCAATTCTAATACGGAATATAATGCTCTTCCCGGAAACTCTTGGCATTGCCAGCTGTGTGAATGTGAGTATTACCCTGCAAACATTGGAATATCATCTAAATTCCGACAAAGTCGGGTTGAAAATGCTCAGTTAACATATTAATGTACTTGATCGAATTAATTCGACCTTGCAATCGAACTATAGCTCCCGGACCATTGGTATTAATAATGCCCCAAACCAAAACTGAACCTCCACCACATTGCCTCGTTGAAACTAAGTACCTAGAATTAAATTCTTCGTCTGTCCTTTAACGGGTGTACGGCCTATCACCACTGCCTAGCTTTTTGAACTGTATTTTCTCGATTAAAATCACTTTTGACCAAGATGAAGATCCATGATCTACATTGCATCTGACGAAGTCCAGGCGGCACTTTCTGTTCTTTACAGAGATCATTGGCTAGCGTCTTGCAATATATACACGCAAGTTAAATTCCCTTAACCTGTTATTGACAGTAGAAAAGCATACTTTTTAACACGATTGCACTGCTGTTGGATTTGGGGAGCTGTTTCAAATCTTTTTCTTCGGCTGCGGATCCTGATAGCATTGTCTTTCCTGTAAGAAATAACTCTTAGTACGACCAAATTAAGGGGCATACGAACACTGCTAGTGTTTTTCTGCTTTTGCAGTCTTTTGTACCGTTTTCTCATCACATTTTAATCTGCGAATGATTTTTCCATTGGATAAACTAGAAAGGTGCCAATAAATGAGAATCTAACGATCACTAAGAGAAACTCGTGGCATGTTGACTAAAGTTTATATTGTATAACCTGGAAAAACAACAATTACGTTTAGAGATGCTTTGTTGCCTGTTGATGGATATTTTAAACTCATTTAGGGGCGATAATTTAAGTTGGTTTAAAGCGAATTCTGTTATGTGCACTTTCTTTTTCTCTCCTCAATTTGAAGTTATTTTTTTAAATTGACGTGGACACGCGAATATTTCAAATAAAGTCATGAGCATATAAAATTAAAAAGGAATAAAAGGCGAATCAAATGATGTAAAAGTTGTTTAAACAGTTATATTAAATTTAGCTTCAATTTGCAGTTTGTGAAATAATTAAAAGGGCGGACGTTCTTTTTGCTGACACTATATTTTTATAAAAATTTTAAAGATAAAATAATCACAGCATTATGGTAAGATATATATATATATACGGCAATTACTCTCTAATTTGATCAATCAAATTATTTGATATTAAGTCAGGAATATATTTTACACCCAATTATATCTCCGGACACATCTAATAACGCTCACATAAACTGTTTACTTAAAAAAAATTATCTTTACAACGCTGGGCCTTATTGCCGATAATGTAAACACAATAATGTTAAATAACAATATGCTACGATTCATAACACAAGGCCGCAGATATCTGCTCTATAATTCCTTGTGGCTTTAACCAGAAAATACGAACAAGCAATACAGAGCACGAGCATAGAATGTTTAGAGATATTGTCCTGAAACACACTAGTGATATGTTATATATTACGATGAGGCGATGATCATTATAGATAGAATGGTTTCAAAGTCGCATATCAGCTATTGCCGAAAATATTCGTTGAGACGATATATTGTGGACTCAGTAAATGCTAGAATGCATGACATACTTTCTCCAATAGAAAAACGTTAGTATTCCAGTGAGAGCAGGTGATTAATTGATTTGATTGAGAAAATGACCAATTTCCTCAACTTTTATGAAAAGATATATCTTGGAAATGTAGACCTTCGGTGATCATAATTGAATCCCGGGCAATGTGAGACGTTCATTCTAGTCCCATATTTTATATTCTTTGTATAGAATTTCATACAATACGGGAACTATTATTTCAAAACAATACACAAACAACGTTCTCATATATATATATATATATATATATATATATATATATATATATATATATATATATATATGAGGGTGTGTATGTCTGTGTTTGTCTGTGTGTGTAGTAATGTGTGGAATAATGTAGTGATCCCTAGTAAAATGATTTACTGCACATAAAAAAAACTAGAATTACTTTGAGACTTAAACAATTTTGTGCAGTAATTATGCGCAAGGAATGTGGCTATAAAGATGAATATAATCTTACTTCAGCTATAAATGATTGTATTATAAAATATATGATTTCACTACGGATAGAGACATGATATTCAACAAGCAACAATAACATATTTAATAAATCTGTTTAAATTGTAAATATTTTGACTGAGTTCTTAACGATGAATTATCAGAAATAAGATATTAATAATAATTTATTAGAATAAAAAGGATAATTTTAATTTCATTAGCAATGAAAGTATAAGCTATATATTAATATGGCTGATTCAAAATAAAAATAATTCAAGTGTCTTTGTTGTTTTTTAGAAACACTTTTTTCAAAGATGTCATATATAGTAATATATTTAAATAGTATGTAGTAATATATATATATATATATATATATATATATATATATATATATATATATATATAAATTGACACTATTATAAAAGCTGGATTATTTTCCCAGAACTAATCCATAAATTTAATACACACGCCATCATTGTAAATAAAATCCAATATAGGAAACCAAAGAGAATATTTTTGGGAAATAAATGTAACCACGATCCGATTGATGTCTTCATCAAAAACAATGAATAATATAAAATGCGGAGTGATATCCAGCGTGAGAAATCAACTAAAAGTCGAATCTCTCTCCTTGCCAAAAATAACCCGGCAGAAATCAGAGTCTTGCTTGTTGAATATTTTACCGTTCTGGTTTCGTTTGGTTAAATCAATGTGGGCTAATTTAGCTCGCGATTAGCGCCAGGTAGGTTTGCCGTTTGGGTATATTTTAGTTTTAGAAAGAAGAATATGCATAACCATTTTGATAATGAATCAATTGTTTAACTTCGATTAACTAATATAATAATATGTTTTAATCTGTATAAGACCCGTCAACTCCAAAAAGTTCACAATACTTCGTCAATCCCATTTCATATTACTATAATTAAGTTAAATTTAGAGGATATTTTGTGAGTTGCGTTCGCTCCAACATTTTGGTAGCAACTCATTGTAAAGACAAAATCTCCGTCCAAAGTGCAACCCGTGCGTTCCTGCGGAATTTATTATATCAACTAATTAGGAATCATGTATTTTCTTTTGAATTTCTGACACCAGGTGAATAATTATAAGGCGTTCGGTTACACGTCTAACAAACCAGTTCCTCGTTTTCTTACTGCCTTAGTAAACGATTTTTTCTATACATGTAGCTTAGAATATTTTTGGAGATAGTTTAGAATTGATAGATAAAAAAAACCCCCAGAAAACTATCTGTTGAATAAGAATTGTCTCTTATGTTTCTTCCAGACAAAACAACCAGATAGAATAGTTAGTGATGAATAACATTACAAATAGATTATTACAAGTACAATATTGGAGTCAGTATTAAGAGGCACTATTATTGCAGTACACGATCTTGTTTCTGAACAATATATCCACCATTGTACATTGTTCTAATGCAATCTACTTCCATGCAAAGCCACGTTTGTATATTTATAAAATGATATAATATTATATGTTAGACATTTATCATTGATATTTTGTATGAGTTTAATCCATGTCTCATTGTAAAAAAATAAAAACTTTTAACACGTTTGCATGTGAAAATGTAATATGTTAAAAATATATTTTGCGAGTGACCGAGCGTATAATATGACACCACCATCAGATGGGATCTTGGGGAAAGTGTTTCTAAGGTTAATTATAATAACTCTTGCTATCGCTTGTCATTAAATGTATTGCCATGAAAAATAAAAAAATAGCTATACTGTTCCATAGTAAATGTCTCAAATCATTACACATATAACACAATATTAAAATAGTTATTTATATTTTAATTCTCACACTATGAATTATACAAAGTAAATCTACACAATAAATTGTTGGACATATGCTGTGTCAGAATAGATGGAGTGTGATTAAAAGTAATTCTTGATAAGTTATATAGTCACCTTTCCAAAAACACTTTTGAGTTTGCTTGAAAGCAGTTTTAAAATAGTTAGTATGGATGAATGAGTTTGGCTCAGTCGACATTCATATTCAGTCTGTTAATGTTTGAATGGAATAAATATTATTTTATTTTTTTCATTCTTACCAGAATAAATTTAATTTACCCTTTTAAAACTAATATTTATGGATGATTTAACATTATTTATTCTCTCCGATATGTATATCTTAAGTTAATCTGAAGTTTATAAACACACTCTCTTATTTGAGGCTGCTCAATAAATTTTTCAATAATAATTTTACTGATAAAACTCGGTTGTGTATATATTAGTATCTTGTTAGTGTATTATGCTGATCTAGATACATAGTCACAGCGATATATAGGTTCACATATAGATATGTACATGTACACACATTGGATCCATTTGAAGATTAATATGTAACTTTATGTAAGATATAAATAATTACATTGATTATCTGAACATTATAAAAAACTAATTACATTGAATCGGATGATTAAATTATCGAAATTCCGCAGGTGGTTATTTGTTTAATTGTACAAATAATGTGAAATTTTATTTATGTTGCCTAATTGGATTAGTTATGAACGATGTGTTTCGTTTTGAATGGCAGTAGCTGTAAAATTATGAAAATCGAACGTAGTTAATCTACACTCAAGGAAACAATGATTGATGATAAAGCGAATGATTGCATGGAATAGGGTGTTCACTCTTGCTTAAATAAAAACAAATAAAAGAGTAATTGAATATACTGTTGAGTATTCAAGTAAATGTAATAAAAAACATGTTTAAATACCTGCAAACAGCATGCAATGCATGTTTGAAAATATATGTCGACATCAATCATATTACGAAAGATAAGTATAATAATTTAGAAACGTTGAAAAAGTTTAACATGTCTTTGTAGTTTTCTAGCATTTCCAATCTTCAGAAACTTATTTGAGTCACGTTAATCGCAAGGGAAACCATAGTAATAATAATGTCTACCTTCTCATTTCACATTTTCATCAATTATCAGTTTTGAGTATATCTGACCTAACTTTAGGCCAAGCAATTCCGTTGTAGTTAAATGAATTTAAACAAAAAAACTACCATATTTATATAAATGGAAGTATTTTAATTAATAAATTTTTATTTTTAAAATAAACAAATGATTTTATATTTGCACTCTAAATCTGCTTAACATGATATATTTCGCAAGGTTTCTACATAATCCTCATCATCATGATGATCAGAAAGAACATCCTGGCATTGTTATTACTATTATTATTACTATATGATATTAACAATAGTATATTGAAAAAACATCATTATCAATTTACTACAAATTTTAACAAGCATCATAATCACTGATTTACTAATTACCAATTGTTATTTTTAAAGACCGAGCGCTTTCAAAATTTGCCGTTTTTTTTAATTTTGTTTACTGTTGCAAAATTATTCTTTTAATAACAACGGCTATAAGCATTTTGTTTTCTAATAATTTATCGCGATTTTCATTCAAAAAATCACTGTAAAAATACATATTCAAATATCTTATATAGTATAACTATTTATTTCTCATAGATTTGCAATTTATTATATTTGTAGTATAAATTTTACTATGGGTATCATTTAGTTATTTTGTTATTTTGTTTAAAATTTAAATTTTGGAATAACGATATTAAATTCTAGTCTCTTTTTAATTTATTTCAATCTTACAAATAATGTTACATTTTATGCTAAAACTTTTTAATAGTTTTACGTAGAATGCACAAGTTACTAATATAGTTAGTAAAGAATTCTGAAACTATTCATAAAATATAAGTTGTCCTGGATGCACTTTTAATATTTTATCGTAGGAGAATGTGATAAGCAAGAATGAAAAATATAAATTCTGACGACTACGTTTTGTTTATTTAAATTGTCTGAGAATTGTTTTGAACAAAGACGCGTCGTTGTTTAATATATAACTCTTATTGTTGTCCAGGATTGGCACGATGGTCATCTCACGAAAATTAATCATATTTTATTACTGGACGCATACTTAACAAAATCAAATATTTCTCAAAATAGAACAACCCAGATTGTCGTTGATGGTTGTACATTTCAGCAACATGACATAATTGCAAGTGGGGCACAGTGGTTAATCCTTGGACCATTATTATTCCTGATATTCCTCAATGAATAAAGTGTTTATGAGATAGGTAAATTCGCTAATGACACTACACTCTATAACAGATTTAAGAGGAAAACGAAGAAATGCACAGTTAAGGGAATGACTTCAACTCTACGGGAAGACTTCCAGTATGTAGTAGAATTAAAAGGAAACTGGATGGTTACGTGCAATGCCGACCAAAATATAGTTATTTCAATTAATAATTGCAAGTATTTTTTCAACAGATGATTGCTATGATCAATGAGACTATGTCTTAAAGTACTTTCTTCGAGATACTAGGCTTATCATTCTATCAACAACATGAATTGGAACAAATGCATTGCGGAAATTGCAAAAATAGATGCGATGCAGGTGGGCTCCATCTACCTTGCTAGAATGTTACTCAAATTTGAGAGTATTTTGTATCTTTCGCCATGCATGGAATAATGTTGCCACATCAAGAATCGCGTACTGACGCCAGTCTCTCGCTCCTATATTGTCTTAAAAAAGAGTTGCTATCTAAATACGTTCTACACTGTTGCAAAACATGAACTTCTGTTCCATCGTTTAAATGTAGCATGTTTTATAAGTACTTTCATGGTATGTTCTCTAACGAAATCCAAGTACTAACACACTTCCGTTTTAATACCCTAAAAAATCCGACAAGGTGCAAAACTCCACACTAACACTGAACAGTTGTTAAAATGCCATAAAAAAGTTAAAAATGCCGTTTTCTTTTTATTTTCATTACATGGAAATATTACCTCTAGAACTTTAATCACACACCCACATACACACACATACACGCATATACACACCCATACACACACACACACACACATATATATATATATATATATATATATATATATATATACAGTGAAACGCAAACGTATTGGATACATTTCATTTTTCTTCATAAATTTAATTTGGGTTCAAGATTTTACCTAAATTTGGTCAGTATATCTCTATTAGTATTCTAAATTATCTTTGGGGTAATAATTCCAAATTAAAGTTTCAAAAGTTTATGTTTAAAGAAAAATATGAATTAACAAATATATAATATATATATACACGCATATATATATATATATATATATATATATATGCAGCCTTCTTTTGCTATTACTTTTACTGCCCATTTTGTCTAAACATAAATAGTTCCATTTATATACGGATAATGTATTCGATTTAGTGTAGTGGAACGTTACTAGGTGTTTATATCTCGCTTGCGCTTCGTCCACGGATAATTATTTATATAATAAGCTTTACATAAATATAAGATTAAAATGTGATATTTACAATGGAAAACGATACATTATTCTATACGTCACATAACATATAGAAATCGTCTTGATAATGCATTAATTGAAAGTATAATAGTACTTATAAACTACTGGATATAAGGATATAAACGTATTATATGTTTAAATATATTTGAGATGTTTTTAAACCATTTGTAATTATAATTTTTTATTATAAAACAATTACAAAAATTCCTCTCTGGACCAAATTACTGTTAGCGTGCAATACCAAATGCCACATCAAATTAATTACCTCTAAACTATTAACCACCATCTTATGTGACTTTTAGATTCGTTTTAGACATATTTATTCGTTATAATAAAATCCTATATTACATCATAGAAGAAACATCACAAATATCACAGACAAAGCAAGCAGTTCGTATTTTTCCCTTTACTTTTTTGTCCTTACACTGCAATATTACACATATTATTACTATACTTCGTGATTGGATCATAAAATCATATACACGCAATTAACCTTCCATTTCCCTTTACAAAAATAAGAATTTTACTCCTCTGAAAATCCCTTATTTTCCATTGGCTGAGCCCTGAAAAATCGATTATTTTGGATTACAATCTCTACACATAAATGAACACACTCGATATAAACAAATAAAGATGGGGTCTTTATACGACGCAACTGAACATTAAATTAATCCAAATACAACCATATAAAACTCACATTATCAGAATGTTTAGTACTGATACAATAACAGTTACATGTGTAAAACTTTAACTATTCAATACAACCGCACCCTCACAACAAATACCCGGAAAACAATATATATTCCTTGTGTGTTTACCATTTACTGTTTCCGAGCGCCGCTGTTTTCCTTCAAATTAACGAATCTCTTAGTAAAAACTTTTGTCTCTTACAGATTCCTGTCACATTAATTTTTTTTCATAGTATGAACAAATTACTAGGTGACTAGAATTTGGGAACTCATTTTACGTTCAATTGATATAAACTGATCGCAAACGTTCAATTGATTGAAAATGATCCCACACTTTTTGAAAACGTCATTTCTTCATATACTGGAACATATCAAACTCACATTATAAGAAAGGTTAGTACTGATACACTAACACTTACATAGGATGGGAAGAATGGAAATATTATTCCTACAAAATAGAGAAATAAAAAGGAAAAACCGAGTTATTTCTTCCTCAAAGTGTCGTCTTTATTTTATCCAGAAGATGTCTCGAATTAAAGACGAAACGTTGACGAAAACATAACTAAATTTGTTCTTTTTTGTGTCTGTACACTTATATATGTACATATTAATTATTCGAAACAATTAGACTCCCAACACAAATCCCCTGAAAACAAAATGCACCACATTTAACCGTGTTTGCCTTTTATGCTTTCCTAACAGCGATTGTTCTTCTACTTTACTTATAAACTTGCCTTTCCATTGTTATTTTTAAATATTTATAGTGTGTTTTCTCATAAGACCAAACATTTCCAACCCCCAACAAAAAAATTGGCATACCCTTAAGTCTATATTTTCTTCATGTACGCTATATTATACAAGTATTTATACAAACACGACGCCTTCCTTGTGTGTTACCTTGTAGGCTTTCTGAGCGACAACGTTTTCTTTCTACTGAACAAATCTCCCAGTAAAAGAGAGTTATCTCCTTTAGAACAGTAACAAATTTAAGGGTGCTGAAAACGAATATTAAATTTACATTTATTTACATGATATGGAGAAATTACTAGGTGGTCAGAAATTGAGTGATTATTTTACGTTAAATCATATATGAAGCTTATTCCCACCTTTCTTAGAAGTCCTTTCTTCATATCATGAAAACTACTTATCTGCTCCAAATGAAACTGTGATATCTGTTTCAGCATGTAATAGTTGTCAGTTTAAAATTGTAATGGGAGAAAGATACTTGACATTGGGAGTTTTTAGGGTTTTTTTAACCCCATACAGTTCTACATCTAACCCCACAAAATACTATACCCTGAACCACATATTTGCTCCATGTACGTTATATACTAAAATATTCTACAACTCTCTCCCTCTTTATGTAAGCTTCTACCCTAGCTGTACTTTTTGTTTATTTATTTTGTAAATAAAGATACTTTTTAACTTACCTTCAACTTTAAACTTTCCTAAAAATGACTAATTTTATAGGTTCCGCCCTATGCCGATTCAGAAAATATTATTTATATTAAACGGATGCAACAATTTTACGATATATACCGCTCTATCCTCGGACTTATTCCCTCCCCCACCAAATATTTTATGCATTTAAGTTGCAAACTAATTCAATTTGCATCAGAGAACACTTATTTGTAATATCTTCGCATGTACACCAATTACTTTTTGTTTAATATAAATGTTTCCTTAGACACTGCAATCACCAACTTTTTTTTTATTGGTTCTTAGTATTTGCGCGTGAAAAACCTGACAGCGAGGTTACATTTCCGGCAATATTTTTGAAAACTCCACTCCCATTCAAAAAATGAGGTGTCTATTACGAAATCCGTTCTTTACATATGAAGTTTAGCGCCGTCCATTCCGAAAGTTCTTAATATGAGGAGTCTTGGGGTTGGGCAAAAATAACAACAACAACAATAACCACGATACTTAATTTTTTATGCGGGAGGGAAGGCGGCATGCCTTCAACTGGCAACGCCGGTTAACACGTCCTGCTTGTTTATAGACTATTTTGTTGTTTGATTTTGGGAGAGTTCAAAATGGATAACATACATTTATTGTTGCGCGCATCATTTGGCGTTTTATGTATATATTATTTTTGTCTTGTTTATTTTTCTACTCAAAACGCCGAATGAATTAAGAAATAAATTGTGTATGATTACCGTAGAGTTTTGTAAGGCCTGCAAATTGTAGAAATCTGGTTCGCTAAATGCTTTCATTTTTTATAAAACCTTAGTCTTTTATAGAAAACAATAACTCGGTAAATTCTGTTTTTGCGTATATCAGCGTATTGTTTTTCTTTTAAGCCCTTGCATAGATGGCGTCAAACCTTTTTCTTAAGCACCCTTCATCAAAAGAGAACAAACTATTATAAATGCACATACGAGAATAAGCACACACAAACACACACACACTCACCCATATATATATATATATATATATATATATATATATATATATATATATATATATATGTGTGTGTGTGTGTGTGTTTATTTGCTTCCCCCATTAAAGCACATGTGACTCAAGGTCGTTTTTACTGTGGGGTAAAAACCAGCTCCCCTAAAAGTAAGAAAAAAATACTAATTGTCCCAGTATAGAGGTTTTCCCTGCGTTGACTGGTACGAATTATCTTAAGTGCAGCATCTGCAGAACAGGGTGTCCTTTGCTCCCCCACCGAGCAAATTGGGCACAAGGCCGATTTTTAATGTGAGGAGTGAAACGGAAATGGGGACCAACTCCCCGGGGAGTAGGGGAGCTGGATAGTGACAATTGGTATGAAGGGTAACCCTACATTGACCAAGGTCTTATATGTGGGGTTTCCCCCGCATATGGTCTTTGCTTGCAGCATCTGCAGAACAGATACTACACATTGATCCCGGCCCGAAGGCCAATAATAACAGAAAAAAGGCAAGCCTCTTCAGTGAAAGAAAATTAAAACTGTAAGTTGAACTTTACAATCAAAATTTATTGTTCGACTGAATACCCCAAAAAACAATTTACAAAGCCTTATGCCTCGGAGTTTCAAAGAATGCTATTCTTATTATTCTTCTCGTCAGTGGACATAAAGGAATTAGCAAATGAGATGAATAATAATACGAATAAGAATAACATTCTTTGAAACTCCGCGGAATAAGGACTTTCTAAATTGGTTTTGAACTATTCACGTCGAACAATAAATTTTTATTGTAAAGTTCAACCTACAGTTTTAATTTCCTTTCTCTTATAATAAGTTCTACCCTCTATTGCATTTTGAGCTTTTTTTAATACGCTCGGGATTACATTTTCTATATATAAATACTGATATTTATATTAGTATGAAGTTTACCATTGCGTATATCAGGTAAACACTATATCCTTTTGTTTTCATTAAAATATATATATAAATATATAAATATTTATATATATATATATATATAGTAAGAGAAAGAGAGAGGGAGAAGCACAGGCAAACAGAGAAAAAGGGAGAAGTTGGGAGAGTGTTTAACCTCGAAGTCGGAGAGTGACAGAGATAGGAGCATTTATAGAGAGAAGCAAATTGATTGTAAAGACACACTGCTTATAATTTCGATACAATGCTAATAACAATCAGATTGTATCATTTAACCGCTAGTGTATTAAAACTAATTAACTTAGAATTGGAAACATGTGCATAGTTTCATGTAAATCTAAAATGAACGAAATGTCACGTAATAGTTTGCACTTGTCTGCGAAGCTAAATCAGTTATTATAGAATTAAAGATGATGAATCCGAGACTCATTACTTTAATTTGTGTTTAATACGATTATGACGTAAATGGTTGCCACTACAACTTTTAGACTAATGAATTATGTGCACTCAAATATAAATAATTCTTATCACATCTTTGATATAAATGACTCTCCGGAATAACCTATTTCGTTACCACCTTAATAATCTTATAATTGCAATGAAATATGTAGATGTTCATACTCGCGTCACAATTATAAAATGAGTAAGACCATTTCCACTTATTTAATTACAAAAATAATGTCTGCTTTTAATATACGATTCTAATGTGTGTATTTCTAGGTGAAAGCAAATATGTTTCATATATAACAGATTCTGGTTGAATATACGCAAATGTAAGCACATGGTTTGAAGTAATCAACGGAAAGTAATAAACTCCATAATTTCAGTCAAGAGTTTTAGAAGTAAACTGTCCTGATGCATTTTTCTGTAGACTTCTTTAGTTGATAATATTGTAAGGAAATGCGCAAAGGTATTTTAGTTTCTGGCGACAATAACCGAAGGAAAACCCTGATGAGAAAGACTTATGCACATATAATAAATGTATAATCGGAGAGTGTTCAATACGATGGATGGATGGCAAGTGATTGCATAAGAAGCACGAACAGTGTTTTAACGCGTATGCAAATTGGCAAGTGTGCCGAGCTTGTGTCTAAAAAAAATAAAGGCATCACGTGTTCGGGGGAAAACAAAGTCGACGAAGATGGGCGTGTACAGTAAAGAATGGGCTAGCTGTGATCCTTGTACGTTCAGAAGAAAGAATAATGTCGAAAAATATCGATATATATGTAATGGCCGTTTAAGGCCGGCGTGTAGTGAAGTCTTTTTAAACTGTGTCGAGACAGGGAGAACCAAAAAAAGGAATAAACGACCTCGGTCTAAAAAGTGTGTTCCTTTTCGAGGGTGCCGGACGAGATCGGATCTGTATCAAATACGTTTCGGGTGTAATGGTCACGTTACACTAACTACTGAATAATGAAAGCATTTGTCATATATAATTGCTGTTGGATACAGAGTAGTACCGTACTTTGGGAGTAATTGCGCCAACTAGCTCAACATGCTCTTTTGGCAACCAATCATATAAAGAACACTTTTAGTTGGTGCAATTACCCCCGGATTTGGAAAAATTACCTCCAAGTACGGTATTAATAAGATTATTTTCATATATTTATGAATTATGAAACATTTATAAATTTGCGGGGATATTATCAAAACTCATAGAGCAATTAGAAAAACAAGAAAATAAAAAAAGCCATCGATAAAATATATTTTTACATAAAAGCGTCCATCTTGTGCAAACATGGCCAACTAAGACTGATTACATTGAATATTTCATACATGCAAAGTGATTATATATAATTTAAAGGGTGTCACTGACTTCAAACTATGTACAAGATAAAATAAAATTTTGTACTTAAAATAAATGTGATAGAAATGTATTACAGTTATTGAAATAACTGGTATAACATTTTTAAAATACATGCACATTTAATATGCATTAAATTTTATGTACTGAGAAGATAGTAAAAATTAATATTTTTTTGGTTTTGTGGAATTTGTCAATAAAGGATACCAATTCCTTTATGAAAATAAATTATTGCTACAATTACCAGTGGTTCTTATTTGCATTGCGTTCTCGCAATAAAAAAAGCATCTAAAAGTTTCGGGTAATATCCTTAACCCTGGTCTTAAATCAATTACTCACAAAATTAGGACGGTTTCGGTACATTGGGTATTTGATGAGAATCCATTGAATTTTATTTGAAGAAGAACAGAAGGTTGGCAGTTGTTTTTTTTTTACTTTTGAAAATACTGTCCTGTTCTTTGTTGTTCTTTTTTAGTTGATTTTATCAATAACTTTCGCTAAACACGCCGGCATGTTCTGCCTGTCAAAAGGTCATTTATCAAAACGACTGTGGTGTTCAATACTAGAATAGACATGCATGTATCATAAAAAACGAACCATTTTTAATAAAATTATTGGCGTTGTTCCTTTGAACTAAAAGTAAGGCACTTAAAGATCCAGTCAAAAATCAATTAAAACGTAAAGTTTGTTTAAATAGTTCATGTTCGTTTAATTATCTACTCGATGTTTATTATATCTAAAGATCTTGGCATATATCTGAATAATAATTCACCTTAATATATATTGGCATGCCTTATCTTTTCAAATTGTTTTTTGTTATTCGTACATAGATTTCTGGATAGATTGAGTCTAAATCAGAGATAAACAGTTCCGGGATGCACTATAAACGTCTTCCTGTTAGCAACGTTCTTATTTTAATCATCATGTTTATCTTGTTTGTAGGATAAGTTAATTAGTACAAAAAAGCTGCTAAAAATATAAACGTGTCATTTTCGTAGTATGCGGTCATAATTACTTACGTACTAGGGTAAAAGTGACGTGAAAAGCATCAGTGATTTCTTAGATTTTTGACTAATCAATTTATACATCAAACATGCAGAAAAGAACATGTATATTCTAGTCTTCATCCGATATTTAAGTTGCAAATTAGCAACATAATTGATAATCGTTTCGACCGAAAATATGTTGCAAATTGTCATAAGTGTGAAAAAAGTACATATAGAGAGTTGTATTTAGTTTTTAGTTCGGTAAATAGAAGACCTCGCAAACTATCTTGAATAGTTTCCAAAAAACGTGTTATTGTTAAAAATACATATTGCAGTATTTACCCACAACTCTGCTAGTTTTCCGGTTCCTAATCACTTTACTCACCAAAAGTATGCAATACTAGACGCTTAATGTATGCTCACGCTAGTGAGTTGTCCTTAGTTTCAGTTTACTAAACTTGCTACATATTATTTAATAGCTGATAAAACTATTGGCTAAACAGCTCATATAATTTTCAGCAATATCACTACTTGTCAGAAAATATGTGTTGACATACAACATTCACGCTAAACAATTCGATTTGCAAAGTCGTCTCGTTCAGAATATCAGTATGGTGTTTCAGTGTTAAATTATTTCTTCTAATTACATAATTCACAAACATTCTTGTTAGCTTTATTGGGTAGTAGAAAGCGTCTAATGATGCTAAGCTACATACATTCTGCTTATATATTATTTGACAGAACTCAAGATAACTTACAACATTTTCATGGTAAATTATTAGTTATCTTTATTTTCTCTTATAAGTAATTGATCACGATATGTCTGATAGAAGAACGTAAAAAAATACTGATATTGGCTTTGCAGGCGATGGCAGCACTTTCCATAGACAGTAATATTTAGGTGATGTCTATTAATATCCCATAAGTAACTATAGTTTTATAAATCCACGAATGACCTGACTTGTTAACACCGATCATTAATTGCCGAAGCGAAATAAATGTTCTGAAAACTGTGGAAATTGAATTATTTTATGTGTTAAAACATTAAAAATACTCTTTAAAAATCCGTATGTAATACGCCATTCATTAAATAAAATACAAAGTATTTCATATTGCATTAGCGTGATAAAAATATAATATGTTACAGGGCATCGGTATATGAAGGTGGAAGAAATACACTTTCTTCTAATTTTAAGCGCAAACCATTTTAGAAATACTATTAATTACATATTGGTATCTAATTTTTCTTCCAGAAAATTTTATAAATCAAAAATTCGCTAATACGTGGTAACAATCTAGACGTTCCAACACTTAAAAAGGTGGCCATGTTGCAGCTTTAACGTATGTATTTCTTATTTTTTGGGGGGTCATTTTACGTTCGGAAATCTGAACAAATTAAAAAAGACACAATCACCAACATTTTCTTTAGACTATTTATAATGCAGAAAAAATGCTACGATTTTTTTCAGCTGAGCTACAATTATTTGTGTTTTACAAAGATAGTCACAGACTTAGTTTTTCAAAACAGTAAAAAATGTAAAGGTTTCAATAAAGTTGACACACAATATATTATTATGAAACAATCCTACTCAAATTGAAAAATCGAACACATGGATATTTTATACGTTTTGACTGACATTAACAAAATAACTGTAAAAGTGTATTGTGACATATGTATATATTGTGGTACTTGCGAAGATTTAACCTAATCTGTATCCTTCACGTTTGAGTTTTCCAATCAAATACGTACACATATCAGACCCAGGTATTTTTAATGTGCACACACATTAATCTACCACCCTACATTTCGCGTCAATTCTCAATCATCGGGACGGATTGAAACTCACTGAAGAAACTACACGAGAGATTATTGAGCTTCTGAGCATCACTAAGAGAAAGTCGAAAGGGATTAACTAAATATTATGTTGTATAATTTGGAATATAGAACATATTGATCAAGCTGCTTTGTGGCCTAAAAGGTTGATATTTTAAGCTGGTTTTAATTTCATTTGTTGCTGCAGGGTTTCTTTCTGCCTTCTCGAATTGAGTTTTTTTTTAAATTGACGTGAACAATAGGATACTTCAATTTAAATTCAAGAATCAACAGATAAAATTATAGAGGAATAAAAGACAGATAAAATGAGATATAAGTTGTTAAACCAGTTACATTCAATTTAGTTTATATTTACGCTTTTAGTTTACATTTGCGAACTCTTTTTTGGCGTTTCTGTATATATGTGTATGTGTACTTTATCCTAATAGTGCTATGCACAAAGACACAGTATACATGTCATGATAGATAGAGTCGATAGGCAGCTTTCTGTTAGAATCAGAACATGCAAGGAATGTAGTATGCTAAATAATATCAGCTTGGAAGTTAGATGCATTAGTCTTCTCTTCTATCTTCTTCTATATAAATAAAATGAACTCATTTTTTCCCGTCGGATGTTCACCTTAATAGGATTAAAAATCAAGATATTTCATGCAAATATAATATGCACAACCGGCAGAACAATATCTGAGGTGTGTTATAGGCTTATTATTTCTCAAATTCCTCGTTAATCTTAGATTTCTATACTTTTTCTGCTGAGAAGTCACGGCCAAAATCGGTTAAGATCAATGGAAGTGGTAAAATATTTTCTCTCTAATAAATTTTTCCTCCCCCTGACACCACTTAACACCGTTTGGGGATCGTTCACAAGGAACAGTTGAGAAGAGAACACCGGTTTGGCTTCGTAGTTCTTTCATGTGAAGTTATTCAAAATCACTAAACTAAGCTGCAGTGCTCTGTGGCGTAGTGGTTAGGGTGCTGGACAATTCACATTATATTTTCACGTTCGCGCCGACCTACCGCAGTCGTTTTTTTTTTCCTAAACAACTGGAATGGACTTTTCTTGGTGGATGAACTGTTAACGTTGCAGATGTTTTTTTTTCACACTTTATTTTCCTACTTTTACTCATTACTCCGAGTTTGATCCTTCCTACTTACCTACCATAACATTTTTAACCCCCCCGTCCCGGAAACAAACACTCGGGCAACGCCGGGTACCCTCGCTAGTCTATATAAATAAAATGAACTCATTTTTTCTCGTCGGATGTTCACCTTAATAGGATTAAAAATCAAGATATTTCATGCAAATATAATATGCACAAACGGCAGAACAATATCTGAGGTGTGTTATAGGCTTATTATTTCTCAAATTCCTCGTTAATCTAAGATTTCTATACTTTTTCTGCTGAGAAGTCACGGCCAAAATCGGTTAAGATCAATGGAAGTGGTAAAATATTTTCTCTCTAATAAATTTCTCCTCCCCCTGACACCACTTAACACCGTTTGGGGATCGTTCACAAGGAACAGTTGAGAAGAGAACACCGGTTTGGCTTCGTAGTTCTTTCATGTGAAGTTATTCAAAATCACTAAACTAAGCTGCAGTGCTCTGTGGCGTAGTGGTTAGGGTGCTGGACAATTCACATTATATTTTCACGTTCGCGCCGACCTACCGCAGTCGTTTTTTTTTTCCTAAACAACTGGAATGGACTTTTCTTGGTGGATGAACTGTTAACGTTGCAGATGTTTTTTTTTCACACTTTATTTTCCTACTTTTACTCATTACTCCGAGTTTGATCCTTCCTACTTACCTACCATAACATTTTTAACCCCCCCGTCCCGGAAACAAACACTCGGGCAACGCCGGGTACCCTCGCTAGTCTATATAAATAAAATGAACTCATTTTTTCTCGTCGGATGTTCACCTTAATAGGATTAAAAATCAAGATATTTCATGCAAATATAATATGCACAAACGGCAGAACAATATCTGAGGTGTGTTATAGGCTTATTATTTCTCAAATTCCTCGTTAATCTAAGATTTCTATACTTTTTCTGCTGAGAAGTCACGGCCAAAATCGGTTAAGATCAATGGAAGTGGTAAAATATTTTCTCTCTAATAAATTTCTCCTCCCCCTGACACCACTTAACACCGTTTGGGGATCGTTCACAAGGAACAGTTGAGAAGAGAACACCGGTTTGGCTTCGTAGTTCTTTCATGTGAAGTTATTTAAAATCACTAAACTAAGCTGCAGTGCTCTGTGGCGTAGTGGTTAGGGTGCTGGACAATTCACATTATATTTTCACGTTCGCGCCGACCTACCGCAGTCGTTTTTTTTTCCTAAACAACTGGAATGGACTTTTCCTGGTGGCCGAACTGTTAACGTTGCAGATGTTTTTTTTTTTTCACACTTTATTTTCCTACTTTTACTCATTACTCCGAGTTTGATCCTTCCTACTTACCTACCATAACATTTTTTAACCCCCCCCGTCCCGGAAACAAACACTCGGGCAACGCCGGGTACCCTCGCTAGTTATGAATAATTTAATTGTTTAATAATTTTGAATATGCTAATTACCAAATGAGTAAACGATAACGTATGCCATTTTATGTTAATGATTTTTCTCAGTAAAATCATATTTCTCATGAATATATTGTAAGCGAGATGTGTATTGCTATTTATATAACATACTTTTGAAAGGGTGTTATGTTCTAAAATGAATGCAATTTATCTAAATACTGTTAATTACAATAGAAAAATGCGGGCATAATAAGTAATATGGCTATGCATGAAAACCATCAAGATATTATAGTAAAATATAATAATAACTTAAAATATTGCAGCATTAACAATTGACTATATGATGTAAAACTAGATTTATTTTAAAATCCTTGATGCTGCAATACTTTAAGTTATAACGTTTCAAATATTTTTTACTAGAATATCATATCCCTTTCTTTCCCATGTTTAAACTTTATTATATTACTTTTCATGGTTGCATTATTCCATTGTAATCTATAATTTCTCCAGGTTTCCATTAAATTCATTTATTCCTTGTTTAATCTTAGTCTTATTTTTAGCCCCATATATATAAAATATGTAAAATAATGTACACATATGTAAAACAATGTACGGCACTTATCTGCTTTTATTCTCTCCGTTTCACTGTTTACTTCTCTTTTCGCGATTGGGGGAATAAGTAGCAACACTAGTCGCTGAAGCGACGTGGTTGTTATGTAATAATCGTTTGATATTTGGTCGAAAAATAATTGAGGTCTGAAGCTTTAAAGCAGTTCTAAATCGCTAAAACTGCCACTTAACCTTATATTCCAACACTACCGTTACATGTTAGATCGATGAAAATTGTGTGTAAAAAACAGTGTCCTCTATTAATTAAAATAGAGAACAAGACTATGCATTAGAACACCGCTAAAACTTATACAATAGTGTGTTAATATTTTTAAAATTTGCTAAAATTTGTTAAAATATCGAAACATAAAATGTTTAAGAAAAATTAATCAATTCGTGATTTACGAAAAAGAATGTGGGAAATTCGTTGCGAAATAAAACATATTCGAGAATTTTATAATGCAGGATAAACAAGGCTCACTTTTACTTTCTCCATACGAACATTGAACTTAATTATATTAGAACGCACGTGATCTGTGGAAAGGATGCCTTCTCATTTAAAGTTACGACCGAATGACAAAAGATACTCCAATAGTTCACCGAGTGTGAGCTAAAAAACTTTATTCGTGAAAAGTCTGGTACCTTGGTTCCTTAATCCAATTATGTTTTTGTTATGATATCGTGCAACCTTTCGAGGTGGGGCGAGTTCACTCTCATTATTAAATTTCACTATATAATTGAATCTTCAAAATTGCGCTTTTTAGCATATATTTAATTATTACACTTTTGTTAAAATGTAATTACTTATTTAAGCGACAATTGAATTTTTGTTTAACTCAATAAAACTGTTAAAGTTATACGCAAAATTTAAACATATTTTAAAATTTATTTCAAGTCTAGTGCATTCTAATATGATATGAAAACGATGTTAAATATATATATATTTCTCGATAATTCATATCATTAATTTTTGGAAACTAGTAGCTGATATAAGAAAGTTTGAACATATATAAGATATATATTAGAAAAGCGTTCATTTCAGAGCATAAAAATGTTTAAACAAAATGTGTTTTTCATAAAATTATAAAAGAAAGTGAAACATTAAATTTGTAATTTATCCATTTTAAAAGCGTCCATTTACATAGATTGCAAAGTAAGAAAAAAGATAATTTAAATTAAACCTAAGAATTACTTAGAATTTATTTCATATGGTGTTTTTTACAAAGGAGTCAGCATTTTTTAAGGCCCACAGGCCACTCCAGGATAAGGGTTAATATGTGTACAGTGATCAATGGGACAGTGACGTAGAAATTATTAGTAGTGAATATTTGGTAAATTGGATAACTTAAGAGGAATGGCTCATACAGAACTTGTTTACGTTGCACTTGAAGACCGCCATATAATAGTCAGCCGTATTAAGAGTGAGAGAAAGTATTGACATTGGTTTCAGCTGGACAGTGTTTCTCGTGAAAGTTGGGCGAGTGAGGGGGACATTAGATTGGAGTTCAGACGAGTACTTGCCATGAAAATAACGATAAAGCAGAGACAGTCTAGCAACGTATCTTTTGTGAGTAAGAGGTTGCAGGGAAGAGAATATGGCATCCTCCACTAGACTACGAAGTCTATTTTGAACTCTGTCAAGGAAGGGTAAGGTCTTTCTAGCACCTCCTGCCCAGATGTGGCAACAGTACTCAATCCTTGGATGTGCCTGGCTCTTACATAGGTAGAGAATTGGATCAGCAGTGAGATATCTACTGAATCGATAGAAGGATCCCACCATTTTCCCAGCGACCTTGGCAACAGATTTGATGTACGTGTTCCATTTTATATCAGGTATAATGGTCAAGCCCAGGAGCCTTTCAAAACATGGAGCCTCCCCAGGACAAAAGCCGTTCATTTCAATTGATGCCAGATGGGGATCAGAGCGTTGATGAGTTAAAGACAAATGCTTGGTTTTAGATGAATTAAAAGTAATCTATATATAAAGGAAATCCGGGACGTTTTTTTTAAAATAAATATTTCATTTAGTTTAATGCGTTATACCTTACTTTGTAAAGTTTCTAAAAGTATAATTTGATAAAACAATAAATAACTACTCACATCGTGTGACGTAATTTTAAAAGTTTATGTAAGTATTTGCTTTAATGATGTTTATGCTTGGCAAGATATGATTTTTATACTAGTGTATACTTTTTATATTTTACTTATTTTTTTCATATAAAATTAAATATCAAAATGTATTAAGATATCTGTAATAAATTAAATCTATTGTTTTCAATATTCAATTTCGGTAAAATAGAAGTTGCGTGTAATTTAAAATATTATTGTTATCTGAATTTAACTATAGAAAGTAAAACAGGACAAATATAAACAAATAAACCTACGATCATAACCTTCCCTCTCTCTTTTTAATTCACTTATTGCATTTGTTTCTATTTTCTCTCTGGAACTGTTTGAACACAAGCTTTTGCTTGCAATTCCAGGAAGAATATAATGGTTAAAATACTTTCAAATGTTAGCAGTAGAAAAATCTCAAACGCAGAATGCTACAAAATCGCAAGTAAAATCATTAAATAAAAACTAAGCTGGTCTCAATAGCACTATGAAACAACTTCCTAACTCTTAAGGTGATTTACATCTCAAGTAAACACTGGATAAAATAAAAATCTGGTAACTTCTAGAAGGTAACTGAAAAGACCAATTAGAAGTAATTATATATATATATATATATATATATATATATATATATATATATATATATATATGCGAATCAATCAGCTGCATAAACAAAATTGTTTAGAAGGGATTTTCAAGTGACCAGTAGACACCAGAAATGAGCACCACTGAACTCACTACTTAAAAAAAGAAAGCCTATAAAGCACCACTTAAAGCAAAAACAATCTATTTGTCTATCTCTTAGCAACGTAAACATTTTAGTAAACATTGACATATATATATATATATATATATATATATATATAACATTGACAGATATATATATATATATATATATATATATATATATATATATATATATATATATATATATATATATATATTAGTAGTAGTTCACATCGAATTTTGCCCGGGCCATGTGTAGTGTTTATAACTTTATGGGCATATGTATATATTAAAATAGGCTTCCGTAACTACTATAGAGAACATTTTGTAAAAACAGAAGATGTCCATGTGTTTTTAAACTTTAACGTTCTTTACACTTATTGTTTGGGGCTCAAATCCAATGTAAATGTTTGACCCCTGTCCAAGGAACCTACATCTTAAAACTCAAGTGTTTAGACCCAACATTGGCCGAGAAATTTAGCAAAACCTACAAACGTATTCTCTTTAAACTCTTACCTCTGCAAGCCAAATTCTCGCCTAATAACTGATTAAAAAGCTTGCAGCGCATCTGAATACTAATTATGTTAAATTTAATATGTCTAGACAAAAAAATTGGATTTATAGTTAGCTAGAGAACGAACGGGTTAAATCTTTTGAACTTCGGTAAAAAAAAAAAAACGATTGAAAACCTTGCCCTATGTCTGAATAATTTTTTTTGTCAAATTTCAAATATTTAGACCGAAAATTGGCTGAGTAATTTCGTAGAGACTGTAGAGGTAATTTTCTTTTAGAAAATTTACCCCAATTCTAACATGTAGCATTTATTGTTCCGGGCTCACCTCAAATGATAACGTTAGATCCATGTCTAAGCAACCTATATCTAAATTCTCATGTGTTTAGACCCAGAATTAGCAGAGGAGTTGGTATAGATTTAAACGGACAAATCGTTGAGCGTTGACTCCTTAACGGCCAAATTTCTGTCTGAAAACCGATTAAAAAGATTTTTCCAACACTCCATGTAAAATTTTGAGTCTGTAGACTGAAAATTGCCAGAATAATTTTGTAGGGAAATGTACACAGATAAACAGACATGCACTAACATTTTTATTTATATATATATATATATATAATTCTATAAACATGAACAGGTATATAATAAAATAAGGAACAAATTTTGTATGAGTCTAATGAACAATTACCCACTACATAATAAGAACAACTGAGAAAAATAAAATTATCAAAAGACAATGGAAAATTTACGAGCGAACAATTATGTTCTTTACACTCGAAAGCTCCTTCTTGATTAGAAAAAGAGAACTAATAGAAAACAGTTTAGTCCTAACAAGGAAAACATACAATAGTTTTATTGCGCTGGGTTAAATAACATCCAAAATACTGTCACAGATTTAAAAAAAAAACAAAAAAAAAAAAACGTTATAAATATATGGATTCTTTAATCGAAAAAATATCATCTTTTCTGCTTGGTAAGGTAGATTAGACAGGATTGCCTTTACACAAACCTGTTTCCCAATATAAAGACTACTAAACAGAAGCGAGCAAACTTACATTGGATTAATTACAGCAATATAATTAATAAAGACATTGAATTGTTTAACAAGTTACATGTTTTGTGTAAGTTAAATATTGTTGAAAAATGAAGAATTAATACATAGTAAAATGTTAAGCGTTGTATTCACCAACGTAGAGCACGGCGTTGTCCTCAGTAAATTTTGTCTCCCTTGTTTGGTTCAATCAGTTAATCGTAAGTGTCAGTGTATAGAAACCATATAAACATTTGAGAGTAATTTTAGTATTATGTTATGTCTGTTAAAATCGACACTGCGTTTTCTCATATTATGAAATTCTTTCCCTTGTGGAATCATTGGAATCAGAAGCAAAATGTATTCTTAAATGAGCCTATAGATATAAAGCGTGTTTTCTACATTGTTTGTAATTTGGACAACGTAAATACTTTTTTTTCCGATCGTCTCATACCTAACTGTGACAATCGTATAATATCATAAGACGTATGTGAATGTTTTAGACGTCATTACCATCATCATAAAACATTAACACTTTTGAACACTTGATATTTTATTTATAATAGGATCTAATTATAACATTTTACTTTTATTTATAAAAAAGTAATTTGCAGCAGATTATTTATACTCTAATAAGTCATTGATTTAGTAAATAAGCCCAAGATATTAGAATAAATTAATCATTATCTCAAAAGTATATTCATAGTATAACATAGTACATAAACTGCCATCGAATCTATAAAAGGCAAAATGGGCGTATGCGTTTGTGTATGTCCACAAAAGGCATTTTGCGTCGAGGTTCTCACGTCGGTTAGATTCCGGGAGAAGTTTTCGCACATTTTCTAGATACTATAATCTCAGATTTTCAAACGGACATTTTCTCTATATGTTTTTTTTTATCGAGTTTTAAAAACATCCCTTATTTTGAGTGTTGGTCTGTCTTTTTCGTATAAATAAAGTTTAACTAATCAATTACACTCACGCAAACGCCTGGCCTTCGAGCTCGGTATTATCTGTTCTGTAATTCGTCCTTTGTCAATGAAGGGAAAACCCTTTATAATGAGACAATTACTACTTATTAAGACACTGCCAGAGTGCCCCCTTGGGGGGTAGCTGATCTTCTCCCACATTAAAAACGACCTAAGTTTGATTTGCTTTCGTGGGGAAGCAAATAAATACCATGACAAAGAGCTGAAGTCATTAATGGTCTCAGGCCAGGCTTAAAATCAACGTTCATTTCTGCGCATGCGTGGGGAATCCTTTGATTCTTAAGTTAATTACCTACTCGTTGAATTCACTTTCCTCTTTGGCTTAATGGTTAGCGAGGAAGGATAATTACTGTACGTTTTCCAGTTCGATTCCACCTCTTTCTCTATTTTCCAGGTTCTTGCCCTCCTTCGTTGTTAGGGTTTGATTATGCCTGCCTACTACCACTTTATATTTGCTGTTCAAAACACACCTCCAAACACAAGGCAACACCGAGCACCAAGGCTATTCTAATATATTAAAGGCAAAATGGCTGTGCGCGTTTGTATGCCCACGAAAAGTTTTTGTGCGCCAGGGTTCTCATGTCCGATATATTCCAGGAAAAGTTTACGTTAACACCTCCTTTACCGTAATATCTCAGATTCACAAACGGATATTGTATCTATCTTTTCTTGATCAAATTTTAAAAAAATCCCTCGTTTCGAATGTCTGTCTGTTCGTATAAAGCGAAATTGTTCGAAGGCAAATGGTCTGCGTTGTCCGCTCTTGCACTGCATCAAAATGAAATAAGTTCTCGGTCAATAAAGTGGGAAACCTATTCATACTAAAACATTTACATTTTTACGCACATTGAGTCATATTTTCTATTCGTGAGAAACAAATAAATACCGACAGACGGCGGCAAGCTGACCTGGCCTCTTGCCAGTTTTAAAAAACAACACTCATTTCTTGATTTATTTACTAACTTATTGAATACGATATCCCCTTTGGCATAATGGTTTGCGAGGAAAACTAATCACCCTATGTTTTGGAGTTCGATCCCACCTCTTTCTCCATTTTTGTTTATTTTACCCACGTAGCAGCTATTGATAACATCGCTTCGTTCTTATGCCAATATCCGCCACCTAGGCAATGCAGGATACCCCCACTAGTATGAAATAAAATGAACACGCAATACAAGTATGGAAGCAAAAAATAGTAAGTACAGCTAGAGTTCAACAAGAGAAAATCTGCCTCTAGAGATACTAAAATAGGATGTGCCGTTAGGGAATCTTATTTATGCGACTATTAATCCCTTTACAGATTCTTTATCAAGCATAGAATGTTTTATTGGCGAACTGCTGTACGAATTATTTATGCATAAAAACCAATGCAAGATTTATAGCTTTGATATAATGATATTAATAGTTATCGTATGAAAGATTGGCCCAATTATGAAAGCATAACTGTCAATATAATAACATATGAATCAATTCATTCAGAGAAAACTCTATAGGAAATATGAAATTTTATAAACCGCAAGTGTTACGGGGTCAATATAATCCGACCATTTTCAGTAGAAAGCATTCAACAAGAAATATCGCCGAACATGCAGATTGTAATAAACGATTGCCATGATAGCTGACTGAATCTATTACTAGAGTTGAAATTGTCTACCATTTTTTTTTGCCAATAAAATCACGCCATAATTTAATTATTTAAAATTAAATATTATCGTTCATGTAATGTAAACCTTATGACAACAGTGTTTATAGCGTAAAAAATGTTTAACTTTTTTTACTAAATCATAAACCATGATACGGAATAATATTCGTCGAGAAATGAGACTCATAAAATCCTTCTTACATCCACAACGATTCGTATAATTAAAAGCATGGTTAACATAACAAAAAGAAAACAGTCCATTATTGACTTGTCAAACACGGATATGCTTTTTCTGCAGGACAATAAAAAAAAATATGTGCACATTTTTCAATAGCCTGGCATGATCCACTGTACGAATAGATATTTTACTAATACTAACTACCTTTTCCATTTCCGACTGTTTAGCTTAATATTATCGTCCAGGTAGATGAAAAAACAAACTTTGCCAAAAAATAAGTGTGAAGCCGATTCTGAATACCTTTACTAATTTTATGATGATTACACAATTTCCTGGGAAAACAAATATCGGAAATTACAATTAACACTAAATGTATGTCCAGGAGTTTAAAGTATTTAAACGATTCCATGTGTAACATTTTAAAAAGGGCATCTTTTGTTAAAACTTCTCGTGGATATAGAAATTACAAACATCTTATTATTACGGCGATAAGACATGCAATCCGCGCTTCGGCTATGAAATTTTACTTAAAGATAATTGAAACTAGAGGATTAAAACATATCAAGAGGGAAACTTATAAATATGCGTAGACTCATCGCAGTATACATGCGCAATGTGTATATACTATAAAATATTATTTAAATGTTTTTAACGTTTTTTAAAAAAATTCAATTTATTTTCAATCAGATTTTTCAATTATGCATATATATATATATATATATATATATATATATATATATATAACTGTATATATGTATATATATATATCTGTATCTGTATATATATGTATATATATATATATACTTTTTATTTGTTTTTACATGAGTAGACATATGTTGCTACAAAGTAATAAAGCATATTCATGACTGTGTAGCAACATATCCTTATATAAAACAAATAGTGTGACCTGTTCTACTCAGGGAGTAAGCCCTCTTAATTAACATGGGTGAACGTCATTGATTATTTAACGCATAGAAAGCAACAGTCTCTGATAATATGGCACCGTCGGTTTCAAACGCGGTAATTAGAGATCGTTTTTAATACCCATATAAATCTCTCTTAACCGAATACTAATCTCTTTTTTTCACCAGAGGTGAAAATACACACACCCACACAAACACACCCACACACACACACACCCACACACACACCCACACACACACACACACATATATATATATATATATATATATATATATATATATATATATATATATAACTACTTAATTTACTCACATAAAATTAATATACGTAAGTATAGATTTATGCATAAACTTTAAGTATTTACTTCATAAGTGCTCAATACGTAGGTAGATCTAGTTATTAAGTTATAAAATGAATATGGCGATTAAGCTACACTGAATATTCCGCGGATCCTCCACTCTAGGATTCGTCAGGCTTATGCGCGAATTCTGTGGTTGTTTGTCGTTTTTATATGCGCATCTTCTATTGAAATTATAGTAAGCCAATCAGCGTTCTAGTATCAACCGCGCCCTTCTAATCAGCCATTGAGAATGCAATTATCGGACAAATGCCTATTTGACCTTTGGTTGACATGTTCCTTTGTGGGTGCTCTATTTAGCCTGGATATTTAGCTTCTTGATATGTTTTAAATCTAGGTTAGTGTTTTATAATTTTTTTTTATTAATGTTAGTTTATATATAAATATATATGTGTACACACATATATGCAGATATATATATATATACATACATATATGTGTGATCGTTTATGTATATTCATGTTTATTTAATTTGTTTATTTGTTTATGTTCTATTGTTTTTGTTAGTTTAAAACTATTTTGTATTGCTATCCTCGAGTAAATTTTATTTTATGAACACAGTTATTTGCTATTACTCTCCTACAGTATAATAGATGTCGGGGTTCTTTAAAGTACAGGATAGCAAATTTTTCATGAAGGCATAATCTACATGGGTCGTCTAGGTCCCTACACATGGTAGCTTGTCTTATTATTTTCCATTCAACCACTGGCGAATATGCGCGTTCCTTGAGTTCTCAGTATTTATTCGCTAGTTTTGTTTTCATACGGTGTTTTTTATTGTTTAATGCGCTTCTGTCGTCATAGTATCGAGTTTTGAAATCTAAGGTAGTCATACCTACGTAATATTTCTTGTTATTCGAGTTTTCTTTCGCAAATATTGTGGCCTGGTAAACTATGCAATTGGTTAGACATTTATTTTGAAGTGGGCATAGTGTGCGGTTTCTACAGTTGCATTTATCTTGTTCGTTATTAGTATTTTTTTTATTTATTTCTAGTATGGTTGTTCTTGTCCGGGGTTGGTTTATTATTATTTTTATAATTATAATTATTATTATTATTATTATTATTATTATTATTATTATTATTATTATTATTATTATTATTATTATTATTATTATTATTATTTCTGCTAGTGTTAGTTTTATTTTTGTTCTGGTGTCTACATTTTTATTGTTTTTTGCTGTTGTTTACATTGTTTTTATTTTATATTTTGTTATTATGTGCTTTAATTATCATCTCTAAATTTTCGCAACAACTGTAGGATAACTTTAAGATATTTTTATTGAAATTTTGTGTAACGGGTTTGTTGCGGGAAAGTGTTTTTCAATAAAATCTAGAATTTTCTTGCTAAGTTTTGTTTATAACATATGATTGTATGGGGCCGTATACCAAATTATAGTTTTTTTTCTTCTATTTTAATGTTATTATAGTGATTGGTGTTTTGTTGCTTATATTTGATATCAATATTTTTGTATCCATTATTTTTTTAGAGCTATTTCATAGATATTGGTTGACCTGTTAAATGCATTTTCATTGCTTGAGTTATTACTGAGCCTACTTACGATCGAGTTAGGAATCTGTTTTATAATTGATGGTGGGTGGTTGGACTTAGGGTTTACGTATATTGGAGTAGCGTTATCTTGAAGTAGGCTTAATATGTTTTTATCTAAATTTAACGTGCCATCCAGGAAGTTTGTTATTTTTTGTTAGCTGATACGTCTGCTTATAGGCATATTTTTTTCATTTCCTTGTGTATGATTTTATTAAAGTTATCTCCCTTGACTTCGTAGGAGTTTTACTCTTATAGGTATACGCCGATATCAGTAGTATCAAATATGCTTGTGAGGGTATATAGAATGAATAATCCCACAAGATCTCATGCCACTGCAGAGTCCCTGGCACCTATCGCCAAATCAAACGAATTTTTCGTTTTAGTTTTTATCCATTGGTTATTATTATTTATTAGAACTGATTTTCTACATTTTTAATGATGTTGATTTCTTCCGAGGATATATCAGTGTATGCCTCGGCAAATTCTCGGGCAATGTTAAAAAGTTTTTCGAATATCGAGGGATAAATGTCTATAATGTCAAACTGTATAAACGTACATTTATCTTCGTTTTCTATATGTTTAAACCAGGATATTGTTTCGGCAGTATTTGCCCACTGGTTTTATTCTAGGTATTGTTTGATTTGTTTGTTTACTCTAGAAAGTATCGTTTTGCTAATTCTACCTATTTCTGGTTTAGTTGGGTAAATCAAGCGGTTGCTGGGATTATTATTAAAGTCCCATTTGTCGTCTTTAAGCAGAATGTATGCCTCTCTAGGTTTCAATTTGCCAACTTTATCGCTAATTTTTAATTTATCGGTAATTTGTTTACTTTCGGTATTTATTATATCTATATAGTCGCATTTGTTTGTATCTAGTTTTTTGTAGCTGTGTGAAATGTTTTCTGTCAGTAGTTTGTTATATTCTTGTTTATCTATTTTATAAAAGTTCTTTAACCACGGTAGTGTTCGAATATATTGTTAAATATATGGTTAAGTGTCAGTTTAGTAATTTAGGTCGGCTTAAAATTACACTGTTCACTCAATTTTCGACCGAATTTAAAACAATTAATACAGTTCATAGATCACCTTCTAAGCTTTATTGGAAAAAATGAAATTTTGTTCAGTAAAACAAAAGTTATGTAAAATTGACTGGTGTATTTGGATCGGGATTCATTGAGATGATTATTAGTTATTATTTTTATTTATTGCAGACTATTATCGTCATATTTTCACTGCAATTACTGCCTTCGAAAACAACTACGAAAGCAGTAACTGCAGTGAATGAAGTCAGGGGATTCAGAGTTCCTAGCCGTCGTGGTTACCACCTGACGAAGGCCAGAAGAATAGTTGGCCGAAACGTCGTGAAACAACTAAGAAAATGATGAGGATAATAGTCTACAATAGATTAACAAAATATAAATTTACAGGTGTTCAAAATCGTAAAAAAAACGTATGGAGGTGAACGACAGTTTTTTTTTTGACTGGTTTTCTTCGTAACCACGTGACTTCAGTGACTACTGCTGCTAATAATCCACTGCTGTCGCGAAAAGAGAAGTAATAAGAAAAAACAGAGAGAATTTAAGCATGAAGGAAGATAATTGCGGGGTGTTATTGAAAGCAGACGAATCCCATACATTGTTATTACATACGTGTGTCTTACGTTAATAGGGACAAAAATAAGAATGAAATAAAACAAAGAACAAGTTAATTTACTGGAAGCATGAACAAATCATGGATTCCAATAGAAAACTGCAGGCATGAAAAATAATATTGTTAAGATTAAACATGGAAATTAAAGGACTTTAAAAGAATATGCAAATTAGCTAGATCTTTTGCTAGTGAATGCAATTCCACAACCCATATATAAGAACATTGTATTTTCTTTTTAAGTAAAAAGAAAAGAGGGGGTTTAATATAAATATCAATACACACAAAAGAAAAAAAACAAATTTATAGGAGTATAGATATATATTATATATGTATATGCATGTATATTATTTTGAGATGTGTAACCTTTAAACCTCTATTAAAAGCATATTTTATATTTTTTAACATTCTAGTACCTACCCTTTCTTTGGCCGCCTAAGGGTCGACCTTATCTGTACCTCCCTTATGTTCGTTCCTTAAGTAAGGTGTTTGTCGATAAAATACTTTGGTTGTAACCCACTGTTTCTATATGGTGCAACTTCTTGTGCAATAAAACTGCATTCCCAGCTTTTAAGAAAGATCCGCTTTCCACACTACAATAAAGTTTAATGGTATAGTAAATTTAAATTTCTTGGTTATGGTGCCTACCTGGGTCGTAAATTTCAACGTCTAGGAGTTAGATTGACACAGCATATATCTGCGTGTTTTCGAAAGTCCCGGGGTCTAGAATGCATGTATTGGAGAACACATCACGCGATCACAGAACACATCCCGGCATTTACTAATGAGTCATCAATTAGTGCGCACTTGTATGAAAATAAAGCGTATTGTGAATCATATTCGGATGGATGTTTTCGCATTGTACAGAAGGTCCGTTCCAAACACCATCTCAATATTTTAAAGGACATATGTATAGTAGTGCGGAGACCATCGGTCGGTAGACAAAAAGCTCTATCTCACTAATTAGACTTTGTTAAAAAATAAAAACAAAATGCCTATATTGCGTCAATATCCCTTGTTTTTGCGCTTATTTGCAGACAAGTTATTTTTCCCGCCCAAGCTATGTTATATTGACGATATATCACGGGTGATTTATTCATCTAAATCTCCCCAGGTAGTTCTTTTTGTTTAACCCCTCCTCTCGACTTAATTTTCAATTATCTTTAAATTGTTTTATTTTAATGGCTACCGACATCATCCATTGAAAGTGTCGGTCGAAAGGCTCCTTGGAGTTCTTTTTTGTAGCCGAATATATATACTCCTGGTAAAAATCATAAGAACACTTAAGAAAGTAAGCGTTTACGCATAATATAGTATGTTTAATCAAACAAATTGTTGAAACCATTGCCAAAAGGGAAAATATGATGGAAAAAAATGAAATCTGCTTTATTCGAAACCTTAACCCTGATCTAATAATTATTTTTTAAAAAACAAACATTTTCACCTCGTAAAAATCATAAGACCACAATCGGCTTGTTTTGAAAAAAATAAATACGAAAAGCTTTCTCTGTTACTAAAAGCAACTTGTTACTGGATAAAAAAGCATCTCACTAAATTATAAATGGCAAAAGGGAAACAATTATCAGAGTTTGAGAGAGAAAGGATCTTTGAGCTTGATAGGGGTGGACTTCCCATAGATCTATTGCAAACGAAGTGAATCGTAGAAAAAACGGTCATCACAATGTTTTTTAAGAAATCCGGATGAATATGGGAACACAAAGAGTCCAGGTCGACCATTAAAAATAACCCCATCACTGAATCGCCGAATCAGAAGTTAAAACAACTCCTTTATTAGCTCAAGCAAAATATCAGCAGAATGTAGTCCTACACCATCAGAAGGCATATGAAAATGAAAGGTTTACATTATTTAAAGCGACTGCAGAAACCACGTCTTCTTGAACAGCAAAAAACTAACCGACTGAAATATACCGCCAAATACCAGACTTGGGATGAAGAGAATTGTGAAAATGAAATTTTCTCCGATGAGAAAAAGTTTAATGTAGATGGTCCAGATTGATTCTGGTTCGGCGTGACACCATCATTCGAGTACCACGTCACCAGATGATGCTTTGGATGCTGAAACTTCGTATTGGAGACAATGAGGGGATTGTTCATCGCGAAGTTAATGATACGTTCGCCATTGGCACAGCGATTCCCGACGCCAAATGGGCCCAGCGTAGATCTTGTTTGAGCATCCGCCTTGCCAGTTCTGCCATTCCAATCACCTGCTATGACAAGCATGTCGCCGGCGGGGGGTCCGTTGACGGCAGCTTGTAATTCGTTGTTGAAGGTATCCTTTATAGCGTCGGCTGAGTCTAGCGTGGGTTCATAGACTGCGATGACAGAGATAATGTGTGGATAACTCCTTTTAGCCGAATTCGGGCAAGACGAGGGGAAATGGGTTCCCAGTCCAAAAGAGATTTTTGTGCGCGGTCGCTCAGAGCGATTCCGACGCCATACAGTCCTGAGTTGTCCGTTACCCCACTGTGATAGAGGTGGTAGGAAGTATCTTCTTGTGGTACCTGGATGGATTGGTGACCACTGTCCGGTAATCTGACCTCAGACAAGCATGCGACGTCCACTTTGTATTGGTGTAGAGAGCGCACCGTTAGGGCTTGTGCCGCCTCAGATCTCAGGGTTCGGACGTTCCAACAGGCGAAGAAGTAGTTCTGTCTTCTTCGAAGCATTCCGGCTTGCAAATTTAACACTTGTTCCACTGGGTGAACAAGCGCGTCGGCTCCCGCGTACGCCGTAGTAGGCTCCGCAGTTGTATAATTGTGCATATTTCTCATCAAGTTTCTTGGCGGTAGTAACCACAGGCGGACGCCAGTCGCAAGTGTACACTGTGGGCGTGTGCCCAGGAACGGATATCCTTGCCGCTGATTGTCAGCAGACGCAGAGGGATAGTCCGACCATGGAGCCGCCGATTATCGACAGTCGTTCCATGGGTTTGAAGACGGGTTGCCGCAAGTTCCTTGCAGACGCAGACTATCACCAGGCGCCGTCGGTTGCTGGCAGACGCAGCTGGATTTAAGAGCAGACGAACAGTTACAGCGCTGAACACTCGCTTGCATTCCCACTCATTCGGTGTTAACCGGTCTCGCGACGTGGACGCATGTGCGTGAATTTGTCTGTCAGAGGTTATAAGTGACACACGCCTTATGGAACCATTTTATAGAGCAGTGGGGGATCATACCCATATGCCCAGCTCCGGCATAACAGACCATTTGAGACCATATTGATAGACTATATTTTGATACGCAAACGCTGGGTAAGCAATATGCGTGACTGCCGCGCTTACAGAGATGCTGAAACAGGAAATACCCATGGATCGGATCATGTCCTTGTTAGAGCCAAGCTCACAATGCGACTGAAGGCCAACAAACACGTTTCCCGTCAAAAACGTCTTGATATCACGAAGCTGAAAGTGGACGACACTGCGACTCAGTTTCGACTGGACCTACGCAACCGATTCAATGGTTTACAACCAGAAGAATCGGTGGAAGATATATGGAAAGCACTCAAAAAGGACGTCACTGACGCAGCGGCCAACACCGTCGGTTTCACAAAGCGTCGTCAAAAGGACTGGATCTCAAATCGAACGGTGAAATTGGGTGAGGAGGCTAAACGTGCCAGACTCAACGGAGATGCCAACTATCGTCGCCTTCGCCGAGAAACAACGCACTCTGCCCGCAACGACCGTAATGTCTACTGGCACAATATCGCAACTGACAGGGAACGTGCGGCCTCGGTAGGGGACTCCCGCAAGTTATATCAACTATTGAAGTCCAGCACACAGACGAGGTCATCCTTGAGCGAATCCATCCACAACAGTGGAGGTGACATCATTACTGAGCTAAACGCACGATTGGATCGGTGGCACGAGCACTTCCGTGAACCCCTGAACCACCAGCCTCCACCTACAATACCAGGTCAAAACACCCCCACCGCTGCAGATCTCTACGATGTCTCGTCGGATACCCCCAGCCATGAAGAAATCAGAGCCGTCATTGCCAAGTTGAAGAATAACAAAGCTCCAGGCGAGGACGGAATCCCGGCTGAGGTCTACAAGACCGGAATCGATGAATTACCCCCTCGCCTACACCAGCTGATTTCTGAGATTTGGAATAGTGGGGAGATTCCCCAAGATTGGAGTGACGCCATCCTTCTTCCCTTTTTTTAAGAAGGGTGACAAACGGACATGTAGTAACTACAGAGGCATCAGCCTTATAGATGTCGCTGCCAAAGTCTTCACTATCTTCATTCTGAGACGGTTTCAATACGAAAGGGACAGAAGGACTCGACCTAACCAATGCGGATTCCGGCCTGGCCGCGGATGCGTCGACCAAATATTCACGCTGAGGCGAGCCTTGGAACAGCGCTGGTGCTACCAACAGTGTACAATCGTATGCTTTATCGACTTCGCTGCCGCTTTTGACTCGGTCGACCGCGGTACCCTGTGGAGAGTGATGGAAGCAGATGGTATCCCCCCGAAGCTACTCAACTTGATCAAGGCCTACTACCATCGGACTCGCACGCGTGTCCACTGTTATGGCCAGGACTCCTCTTTCTTAAACGTCAGCAGTGGTGTCCGCCAGGGATGCGCGCTCTCGCCCACCCTTTTCAATTACGCTATTGATTGGATCATGGAGCAGGCGCTGCATGGATATCCTGGCGTCGTTGTGGGGCGTAACTTTCATCTTACCGATTTGGACTACGCGGACGATATTGCGGTTCTCGGGGAGAGCTACAGAGATATACAGACGGTGCTGAACCGAATCCAGGAGAAGGCAGCTGCCATCGGCATGAGAATCAATGCCAGCAAGCCGAAGCTTCTATCGGCTGGCATCCCCCAAGCAGAAAGGTCCTCCGTCACTCTCAACGGGGAAACCCTCGAGGAGACGGATAGCTTCAAATACCTGGGCTGCACGTTCATTGGTACCGGTCAAGGCATGAATGAGATTGAAGCGCGCATTAATGCCGCACAAGCTGCCTTTTGTCGACTCCAAAGGCGATTATGGTGACGGCCTGAAATACGTCTGAGGACAAAAATACGAATCTACCAGGCCCTCGTCCGCTCAATACTTTTGTATGGATGTGAGACCTGGCCCATACGGAAAGCGGATCTGCGACGCGTAGAAGTTTTCGACCACTACAATCTCCGCCGCATTCTACATGTCCGTCCCTTGGATTTCGTCGCCAACAAAGTAGTCCGGCGTCGCTGCAATCTCCAGCCAATTACTGACCTACTGCGGGCCCGACGCCTTCGATGGTTCGGCCATGCCTCTCGCTGTGATGCGGGGGTCTTAATCCACGAGGCTATCTCCCCACGTCCTCTACCCAGCTGGAAAAAACGTGTCGGTGGCCAGCTAAGAACGTGGCTCGGGACTATCAAAGCCGACGCTGAGCTTATTTCGAGCCCGCTCATCTATGGCCTGTCTGGTTGGAGACGTGACTGGCTATTGCTCACTCGGGATCTTGCCTCCGATTGCCGGGCTTGGGCCGCAGTGGTACGAGATGTGCATCTTCATGAAGCCGACTCAAATCCTCCAGGGTGAATGTCGTTTCAAGTACAAGTACAAGAGTAAGTCCAGATTGATTTCAACACTATTTTTATGATAAAAATTTGCCAAAAGAGAATTTTTAAACTCGGCATAGTGGAGGACGATCTTTAATGATCTGGGGTGCTTTCTCGTCAGTTGAGACCCTAAAGTTGCAAGTAGTGAAAGGTCGGCAAACATCATTGAAGTACATTCCAGTGCTTGAAAATGCTTCTATCAGGAATGAAGGTCTACGCCTGTGTGGAAGAAATTTGATTTTCCAGCAAGGCAATGCTGCGATACACACTTCTCGACAAACACGAGAATACTTTTCTTCAAAAATATAGAATTGTTAGATCATCCTGCATGTTCTCCGGACCTCAATTACATTGAAAATCTTTGGGGATGGATGGCAAAATAAGTGTTCAAGGATGGAACCCAGTATGATTCGATAAAACAACTTTCTGATTCAGTTTTCAATTCATGGGATGAAATTTCTTCGCAACTGAAAAAAAACCTAGTCGCAATCATACCGAAGAGAATTTTTGAAGTAATTCGTAACAATGGAGGCTATACTGAATACTGGGACCCTTTGTAGTCATTTATAATTGTCTTTTGTTAGATAAATTACCAGTGGTCTTTTCATTTTGACCAGATAAAATTTTTTTTTTAAATAGTTATTAGATCATATTTTCCCTTTTGGCAATGGTTCCAACAATTGTTTGGTTAAACATTCGATAATATGCGTAATCGCTTCCTTTCTTAAGTAGTCTTATGATTTTTATTAGGACTGTATATATATATATATATATATATATATATATATATATATACATATATATATATATATATATATATATATATATATATATATATATAAAATAAATGGACTATCCCCATTCCGCGGATTTTCGAAGAAATACTTGCCTTCTCATCAGAGGGTGGGAATTAGCAAAATGTGGGATCGGATTTTGCATGGAAGAGTATTTGATGAAACAACAAGAAAGTCAAATATCTTACTTGAAAACAAAAAAAAAGTGAAGCGGAGGGAATATGGTGAATAAAAAGGTGATTACACATGAAAGGATGATGAGAAGGAAAGTATTTCTTTGAAACTCCGCGGATAAAGGACTATCCACTTATCTAGTGTTTCCTTTTCAGATTAAATGTTTTTAACTCATTTCAAAGTGTTTTTTAACATGTTTTATTAACTGTTTGCTCGTGTATATATATATATATATATATATATATATATATATAATACATGGAATTTTTATTTCTATCACTAATTATGCTATTATTCAGAATAATGCTCTCTAAATTAATACTACCTTGTTTATAAGTATTTAAAACTTAACCTATGATCCTTACTTCTCGCGATAATTTGTATATAGTAGTTGCCACGTAAAAAAGCCATATAATTTGTAGCTGTATCAACGAGAACTATTACAAACTGATCCTGAAGTATTGTAAGTCTCTTAAGTATTTCTGAATTTCTAAGAAGAGCGTTGGTTTTTTCGATGTTTAATTTTTTTATACGTTCAACTATTTTATTTACGAATCCAAGTATATTGTTTTTTAATCCATCCACCCTAAACTATAATAATTTATATACATTTGCCATAGACATCATGAAACTATCTGGTGCTTAGGAACTTTTTAATTGCAGTTAGTATGGTTAAGGCATTTAGGTTCTTTAAAATTTGGATTATTACTAAGGAGTTTAATTCATTTCGATTTTTGTTACTATCTTTAGATTACTCGTAATTATATGATCTGTCTCAATATTACACGAAGGGAGGGAACTGCATTTCTATTCTGGAATATTTATAATGTTATCATTTATATCTATATCATCTGTTTTTTTATTTTGTAATTGAATATTTGGTTAAGTATGGTTGGTTCTGGTTTATATATAACTATTGATTGTTGCTTTTTTGTTTGTCACTAATTTTTGGTCATCAAATATTTCTGGTGAATTTATATTATCAAACCGTTTCATTTTACCATACAAGACTCCACAGACAGTTCTAGGTTAACATTTTATTCCTTCGACAGGCGGCATTAATAATTCAGTGTTGATTTTATCCAGAATATATTTATAGCATTGACTATAGCAGGTACGCTATATACACACATACACACACACACACACACACACATATATATATATATATATATATATATATAGTAATTTATAAAATATATATGGTGATTAAGCCATTATTCCGCGTTTCATTCACTCTAGGACTCTTCATGCTTAGGGTAAGCCTGAAGAATCCTAGAGTAGATGAAACGCGGAATATTCAGTGTAGCTTAATCGCCATATATATTTTATAAAATACTAATTAGATCTACCTACGTATCGAGCACTTTTGAAGTAAATACTAAAGTTTACGCATAAATCTATACTTTCGTATATTAATTTTATGTGAGTAAATTAAGTAATTATATATATAGTGTGTATATATACAATTATGTAATTATATATATTGTGTGTATCTATATATATTGTGTGTATCGATGGATCTCCGTAATATCAGTATATCACACGTACAATTATTATCAGTAAAACTAGTGTTAAAAATTGTTAACCTAAAGCTCATGTTTTTTAAACAACTTTCGTCGTAAAGCCTTAGTTCTTTATTTGTTCGATTAAAATATAATTTGTTCATGTCGTACCAGATATTTTATGTTACTAGGCAACTTCTCCGACTTTTATGACAATAAATATACGGGAGTTTGGAACATTCATGCAGCATCATTCAATCCAGGGCAACATAGACGCCCTAATAACCAGACACCAACACACACAATTTTCATAATTCTTAGCGTAACTATAAATGTTCCTTTTTTGAGATTATGATGTGTGAGAGACACCGTGCGAATCTTGATCAAATATAATACTCCATTTTATTTTGTATAAATATATTTGTAGTCCGTCTTTCGAATAAAAGACTAAACAATTACGCTCATTGTTTAAATTTAAAATTCATCAGGTTATGTAAGTTTAACCTAGACTCAAAGTCGATAACATTTAGATTTATCTGCCAAAATTCCTTCTCATTATAAAAAGGCATTTCTAAAAAAACTTTGCCAAATTTCCATTAGTTTCAACTTTTATAATGTCAAAACGTGTTGTTCTCTTTTTATCACTTATGTTTTTTTTTCAACCCTTGTGTTCGATCTCGTTGTAACTGTAATGTTTTACACCAAATATATCGCTAGTCTGTTTGTATTTAAATTTAAATTTTAAAAGAGAGAAAGTATTATTTGGTCGCTTTCTTTATGTGGACACCTTTCTAATTTCCCGCTAAACATGTTAGATTTTAAGGGTCAAATAAAGCCATCCAGTTAGTCAGTCCATTTCTTTTTACATGGAATTTGAACCTTTTA
Source organism: Euprymna scolopes (assembly GCF_053919585.1). Taxonomy (NCBI): domain Eukaryota; kingdom Metazoa; phylum Mollusca; class Cephalopoda; order Sepiida; family Sepiolidae; genus Euprymna; species Euprymna scolopes. The sequence goes on along the minus strand of NC_136512.1, from coordinate 60,471,299 downwards.
AATAATCCCTGCTTTATTCATTATCAATTTTGAAATTATACTTTTTTTTTAAATACTAGCATAGGTGCCCGGCGTTGCCCTGGTGTTTGGAGGTGTATGCTGAAAAGAAAACTGTCAATTTTTTAAAATTTGACCAGTATTATGACCCCTTAAAATATATTGTCTTTGGCTCAAATCAAGTTATTTAGTTAGAGTCATG
>NC_136512.1:60428600-60466100 GCF_053919585.1 Euprymna scolopes | reverse complement strand
TAAAAAGTGACCGATTTACCAGAACGTGGTAACTAAAAAGTGAGTATCCCTTTCAAATGTTAAAATGATTTTTTTTTTTTCAATTTTTTTTCATAATCTGGTTAGTGTTCAATCAATAATAATCCAGTGAAAAAATTTCAAAAAACCTATCAGTATAGAAACTCCACCACGTAAGTAAATAAATAAAAAATGTTACGTGCGCATGCGTTAGCTTGACTAGGGGGGTACTAAGGGAACGACCATTAAATAATTCTGCGGGTCGCCATGGAACGCAACGCCCAAGGAGTATCAAAATAGTTTTCATTATCTGAATAAATTTTTTTTTTCCGAAAAGTGGGTGATCACTTTTCCATCTAAATTTAACTTAAAATGAGCACCCAGTTTCTATATATATATGTATTTTTGGATATATGTGTATGTGTGCGAATATATGTGTGTATGTTTTCAAAACACATTTTCTTTAAGAGTTAATTTTCTTCATATTACCGTATATGTATATGTGTATAAAAGTGTATGTATTTCTCGCCCACCTATACTTCTTTTCCCGTCACTCTCTTCTCCTCTTCCTGTCTCTCTCCCTACATTCGCTTATGTAAACGTATATGTATATATGTACAGCTGTCTCTACGTGTAAATATATACGAAAGCATTTATGTATGTACATGTATGTCTGTTAGTATATGTATATATGTATATATGCATGCATTTATGTATGCATATGTGCATATGTATATATTTGTACATGTGAGTACTTGTTTGTATACGTATGTACATGTACATATTAATATACATATTAATAAAAAGTAGCGTTTTGTTATTTCCTTAAAACGGTTGAATTTAGAAACGACGTTTCCGTTCTTTTTCGAACGAGAAATAGCCGTTATATTCAAAATGAGCATCATAGCGTTTCTCCTCATAACGTCTTATATCCTTGGAATTCTTATTCTCTCTTAGAATAAATAATATCGTTAGAATTGAAAGGATTAGATAGTTAAAGACGCGTTTCTCATTTTTATTTACTGTTTAATTTATAATTTTTCGTTTGTATGTATATATATATATATATATATATATATATATATATATGCTGTGTGCATGCGTGTATGCGCGTACTTATATGTTTATATATTTAAGACTGACGTGGCACCTTCTCCTTGGCTATACCTCCTTCTCCTCCTCCTTCGTCTCCTCCTCCTCTACCTTCCTTCCTTTTCCATACCCCTTTTCCCCGTGCATCCTCATACTTTCACTACACCGATGAAGACTGAAGGATCGGTCGAAAATATGTACTTATAAAAAAAGTTTTTTAATGTTTTTTCATAATATTATTATTTTGTATTCCTGCACGTCACCAATTAAAAACGAATAAAGAAAAGTTATAAGCTTTTATACTTTTCGCATTCTTTTTTATTCATATATATATATATATATATATATATATATATATATATATTTGTATATAAATATATATATTTGTATATATATATATTATATATATATATATACATTTATTAATATATGAAAATATATGTGCAATTAAATGTCTAATCAATTGGTACAGCTGGAAAATAAAGAATAAGGGAAAACGTGTACATGTCGGCCGCTTATTGTCCATAATCTATCACAGTTCTATATTTATATTTATTACTTCATTTTTGCGCATTGCTATTTACATTATGTGTACGCATTTATATTTACCGTTGAGCAACATTATATAGATACATGTGTAAATAGAGTAAGTATGAATTTTCTTTCTATAGGCAGAGGAAACTACCGACATTTCTATGAAAGTAATGCTTTGCACATAGAAGGTAAAATGCCGTCGACACATCGGTTCCCATCGGATCATCGTAGTTAAGCTACGTTGATTCTGGTCCGTATAAAAATATGAGCATTTCGGGAAGCAATTTGTTGTGTGTGCATTCCGCTTATCTCAGCATTGTTTCCAGTTAATCTTGGCCCTCTCCATGTCACAGGATACACACAGTACCGATTAAGGAAAGGTGCGGTTGAGGACTGCGCAAGCCTGGCTTATCAATTGCACACGCTGTTAGCAAAACAGTAGTTTATTTTCTCTTGAGACTGAACTCAAGCATCGAATTTGTTGGAAAATGATAACTGAAAGTTAGCTTAAATGTAAGTGATAGACTGCCATTTATTGTAAAAATATAGTTTAAGGAACGGAGTTTTTTTTTAACAGTATCCGTCGATGACGTTTTATTTGCCATTTTGTAGAAAGCGGGAGCAAATAGCCACTGGCATATATAATTTATGAATTATTTAATGCACTTACATGGTATAGGTTTAATTTACAGTCATAATAATCAACACCATTTTCAACATATGTGTGTTATTTCGCGCACGCCCGACACCACCCTCAATGTAAAATCTTCTAAAAAATGTTAAATCATAGTCTAATTCTAAATGTCGGTGCGTTACTTACGGAGAAACGGTTTATTAAACTGCAGAAACATCTGTTAAGCTAAACAAGTTCTATATTTGAATCTCTCCTAAAAAAAGAACGGAAAACAAAAAACAAATTTGGTATTTATGTTTTTGTAAACCTATCGTTATAATTTCGTTTAAAATGCATTAAAAACGGCGTACGACCAAAAAAAAAATGACACCCTAAAAGTACTAGAATGTCTTTAATTAATTAAATAGAATTTTGCTTAAGTAAACGTTGTTAAATTGTCCACCAATAAAAAAAAAATAAAAATTCCATCTTCTGACTAAAAGAAACAACATAAAATATTTCCAACATGCCCCCACCCAACTTGGAGTGCTATTCTTCTTTTCCATATAATTTTTTATGTTCCGTGGAAGATTAGTATGTCAGGTGAAAAGGTAGTTTGCTACACGGAGGCGCATTTAACAGCCGTATCATAATCGAAAGCTGTAAAATCGCGGAAAATAGCCCCTGGGTTCAGGGGTTAATACCATGCAACCTGTAATTTTGCGACAGGTTGTCAGCGACCTACAATACCCCTAAACACCAAATTACAGTGGTCGTTATTCTGTTGTAGCGTAGCACTATATTTAGTTTTTTTTTTTTCAGAATAGTCCATGTATTGTATTAAGAGTGAGAACCTGTTATATTGATGTAAAAAAATTGTTCTCTTTTTTTGATATCTAAATACATTTAAGATGTATATGTGTATATAGTGTATAACAAATAAAAAAAAACAGATTAAGTAGACGACTTCGTAACTGCAGAATAAATGCGTAAATATAGTGGGAAACAAATTCCAACTGAACAAGCACTTTGAACAGTTTAAAAATGAATTGAGACTGATATTTTAAAATTTATTGGCGTTATTTCATTTTGTGTTGCCTCGATAAAAGGAGGGGTTACCTGTAAATTTATCCTCGCCCGTTCGTCCGTTCGTCTGTCCGCATTTACTCAGATCTACTTATATATAAAGACTTTGGAATTTTTAAAATTTTACACAAACATTAAACATAATATAATTAAAAAAAATTTAAAATCCGGTTGCTGTCTAGGCGTGCTGTTCTGTTAAAATGGCTAAAATTGAGTCTTTTCTGCTTATTAAAAATATCCATGCCTTGGATGTTTTAAAAACTTTCTGAAAAGTTGTAACTAACTGATTTCTATACAATTTTGTTTGTCTATACTTTGCGATAACTCTTGGGTGTGCCCCAGAGGCTCTTCTAGGGCTAATTAAAACACTCCAGTTTTGGAGCATTTTTTACCATATTTGTCCAAAATTTTCTCTGTATGTCTCTTTGTTAGCAGTTTTCCATTGTGCAGAACTCAAAGTTACATATGTTAAGGCCTAAAACTGCACCGTTTATTCATTTTTAACGAGATATGACGTTCCCTGGAAAGTTTGAGGGCTAAATTAGGATGGGCATATGCTGAACTTTGTCATTTTTTTTGTGCCTCGTTCATTGTGCAGTCACGAGGGGGACATGCTTCACTTGTTTAATTTGAACATATGTAGTTTGCGGAAACAAATAGTGGCATCTGTCGACACAGTTATACAAAGATCTGTGATATGAAAATTGTTACTTGACTTTGATTCGTATTTTGGCGCCTAGATGGATCCATACATAATAAAAGCCTAGGCAATATATTTCAGAAAAAATGTCTACTATTAATTTAAAGAAACTAATATTAAACTTCATTTTTATTGTTTTTCTAAAAACCAAGTTAATATGCTCAGCAATTTATTAAGTAGCAGACTTCAAAAATAAAAGAATTTGGCAGCGGAAGATTTCATAAAAGAAATATGCAGAAAGAAGAGAATGAGAAAATGAAAAAGAAGAATACATCAACAGTAAAACATTTGATTTTCCCAAACAATAAGCAATATATTCTTGATTGGCGCTTTTAAATTAATTTCCTCGATATTAAATCTTGAAATTACTCAGCGACAAAAGAAAGTTGGTTTTCATTGTTCTCGATTTAATATACAATAAGTATCCATTGATGTAATATAGCAAGTTGAACATTATTCCTATCTTCTTCCATCTTATTCGTCGTATATGTGACTGGTTCGTGCCCAACCGGCCTAAATTAATTGTTTTCAAACATTAATAATATATTTAATGACTTTTCCATGATGGAAAAAGCCAGTAGAAAAATATTACAGCAGAAAACACATTGATAAGGGAAATTATAAAATTCCAATGCCATTAAATTGTAATACTGTTTACAATAAGTGAAAGGATGAAATGTATAATGTAACTTTAAAAAAGATCTTTAATTATTAAAAAAAGAAATTCGTAAAATAATATGTTTTCGAAGTGCAGATAGGACTTACATATATATATATATATATATATATATATATATAATACATATATACATATATATATATATAATTTAATTGTAATCCATTATTGAGATGATTACTATTTATTAATTTATTTATTGCGAACTATTATCCTCATCTTTCTTAGACGTTGTTTCGCGGCTTCACGGCCAGCGATTCCTCTTGCCTTTCTCCCAGCCATGCAAGATCAGATAATAAATAACAGTTGATTTATAAGACAAAAAAAAAATACAACGTTAGCCGCCCTTCGAAACCCGTGGCGCAGTTAAAACAGACGGTGTGCCTCTATAGTTCCAGGTGTGAATTGTCTGAAGATAGCGGCTTTAATCCTACCCAAAGCCGGCCAGAGGTTTACCTCGCCATAACGGGGTGCGACAACAACAACTATGGATGGCCGTGCTTGCTGACAAGTCAGTTAGGAGATTCGGCATTTCCACCCCGTCACGGTTACCACCTGGCTAAAGCCTGAGGAATAGTTGGCCGAAACATCGTGAAACATCTAAGAATGTTTAGAATAAGAGTAAGCATTAGATTAATTGCTAAGACTTATATAATTACGTCAAACAAATACGTAATCACACATTAATACTGAAATAAATTTGAGTATAATGATGTGTATATATATATATATATTGTCTACCTATGTATCTATCTATGTATCTATCTATGTATCTATCTATCTATCTATATATATATATATATATATATATATATATATATATATATATATATATACTGGATGAAGACAGCTTAGATGTCGTTGTATAATAGATATAGTGTAAATGACAACAATATATGTGTATATATATGCATATATATGTATATATATATATATATTGAAAACATTCTTAGAGAATGTTTCATAACTCGCTTAGCAAGGATATCTTAGCATAAAGTGAGACTAACCTACACTCCTCCATCCCCTCTAACTACTTTAACATGACTGGATATCACCCACTCTGTCATCAGGACTCTGACAGGCATATGCACGGACTTGGAGTTTACATTCGTAATACCCTTCCTTTGACTAGAGAAACAAACCTAGAATCGGACGATCAAGCCTTTATGTGCTTTAGACTTAACATGCAACACACCATTAGCTACTTTTATTTTCTACCGCTCTCCCTCGACCCAGGACGGCACCATAATAAACAAAGTCTCTGACAGCATAGACACAGCACTCTCCGTCGACACTAGCGCACATGTACATGTGTTTGGTGCCTTTAATGTCAGACATAAAAACTGGTTAGGATTCTCCACTTACACAGACACAGCGGGCAGAACAACACATAGCTCCTCTATATCTCACTCCCTATCACAAATGGTTACATTCTCAACTCGTTTCCCTGATCCGCAAGCAAAACACGCATCACTTCTTGATCGCTTTTGACCACAGTTCCCGATGATTATATAACGAATGCTGACAGCCTACTTGGGAACGCTTATCATGCAGTGATAATGGTTGAAATCGCCCTAAACTCTAGATCCAAAACTGAAGAGCCAGTGCTCAAAACAACAAGATATTATAAAAAGGCTGGCTGGGAGGCCATCAGAGATCTTATCAGAGATTCGCCATGGGAAAATATATACTTTTTCCTGCTGAACAGTGCGCAAATGAGAGCACTGAATGGTTCAAAACTGCAAGTGAAACACATCCCCATGCGGAAATTTTATAGCAAGTCCCACTCGCCTCGATGCTTTACTTCGACTTGCGCAACTGCCATTGCTCAAAGGCAGTATGCATACCGCAGATTACACCGACATAAGTTCAGTTCAAACAGACAGAAGTACATAGAAGCTAGAAGTAACGTTAAGAAGGAAATAGCTACAGCTAAAAGAGAATTTATTGAAACCACTAAAAAACGCATCGAAGCACAGAAATTAGGAACTCGTGACTTCTGGAAAATCTACAACAGTGTAGTAAATAATGGGCAATCAACAATTCCCCCACTAACAAACAATCACGAGGTTGTTTGCTCAGCAATCGAGAAGGCTAACATGCTTTCCAGTCGGTTTGCCTCAAACTCCACACTGGACCCTCTCAACCACCCCTACCTGATTTTCCTGTGCGGACAGATACCACGGTAGACGATCTGCAAATCGACCCTGCTTAGGTGCATGCTATCATAAAAAAAAAAAACTTGAATGTTCAAAAGCATGTGGACCCGGTCTCATCCCAGCTATGCTATTAAAAAAGTGCGCAGCTGAAGTAGCTCCAGTTCTCTCGAAACTCTACAACAAATGCCTTAATGAATCTTCCTTTTCGGGTTGTTGAAAAACAACTTTTTGGTACCAGTATTCAAGAATTCTGGCGAAAGAAGTGACCCATTAAATTATCGCCGCATTAGTCTCCTCCCACTTTTTTCGAGAATATTTGAAACCATAATTAACCATGCTCTAGTCCATCACCTTCCAGATGCTAAATTTCTGACTGACTAACAATATGCATTTAGACAAGCCCGTTCTACAGCAGGCATCCTAACTGTAATCTCTGCACGTATATATCACTCACTGGACAAAGCCGGGGAGGTCAGAGTGGTAGCTCAAGATATATCTAAGGCTTTTGACAAGGTATGGCATGAGGGTCTCCTCAGGAAAATTAGATCATATGGTATCATTGGTAGAATACTAAACTTAATTAAAGCATTCTTAGATAATAGAAAAATTCAGGTTGTCCTCGACGGTCGTACATCTAAACAATATGATATAAATGCGGGAGTGCCTCCAGGGGTCCATCTTTGGACCTCTGTTGTTCCTAATATTCATAAATGACCTCCCCGACAAAATTGCATCTGAGATGGGTATATATGCTGATGACACCACACTCTATAACAGGCACGGCAGGAAACAAATGTCCACATATCTTAAAAATGGCAGAAACACTAGAGGATGACCTCCAATCTGTAGTGGAATGGGGATAAAAATGGATGGTCATGTACAATGCCGCCAAGACTAAACTACTTTCATCCAATAATTACAAGAAATCTTCTCTACCAACAATAGCAATGGCCAACGACACTTTATCTGAGAGTACATCTTTCAAACTCCTTGGCCTAACGTTCACAGGAAACATGAGTTGGAACAATTATATTGACAGCATTGCCAGCGCCGCTGCAAAGAAGGTGGGCTCTCTCTACCGTGCTAGAAAACACTAACACCCGAAAGTATCGTGTACCTCTATAAGGCCACCATTCGCCCATGTATGGAGTATTGCTGTCACATTTAGGCTGGTGCATCTGCTACTAGTCTCTCGCTCCTAGACACGGTTCAAAACAGTCGCCAATCTGATAGACCCTGAACTGGCATCGAAGCTTCAGCCTCGGTCCCATCGACGAAACGTTGCATCCCTCAGCCTGTTCTACAAGTATTTTAATAGTGAATGCTCTGACGAACTGCAATCACTTGTGCCCCCACGACGTGAACCCCCTCGACAAACCCGACAGGCAGCTAAATCTCACTCGCACACATTAGAGATTCATACATGTAAAATATATTTCGACTCCAGTAGTTTCTTCCCCAGAACCGCTAGACTTTGCAATTCCATTCCAGGCCCCTGCTTCCTCAACTGTACTTACGTGCAGAAGTTCAAGTGTAACGTGAACAGACATATTGCTGCCCAAATTCCCACATAGTACCTCAGTAGTTGTTTCCCCTGATAATAGCCCCCTACACGTAAGTGGCAATGTGCCTTGTTTGGGGTGAAAATGCAATAATATATATATATATATATATATATATATATATATATATATATATATATATATACTTTCTAATAATATTATTATGGATTCTTAATTAATCTTCTTGTTTGATTCATCTATATAAACTGCCTACTGGAATTAATAAAGTTATTCAAATAATATATTACGTGATTAGTGGAAGGCTGCATTTAATGTTAGAGTTAGAGTTGAATTAATAGGGTCTATTAACTGATTAAACGTCGCTTTGCTTCGTACCATTATATAACAATTGTTTAATTGCGACATTGTGGATATTACATAAATGTGAGAAGATGAGTCTTTTTTTTAAGTGATTTTTTATTGTTTCACGAATGATGTTATTCAATGGATCGCTTCACATATAGATAGTTCTAACATCTAATTATCGCATAGTTTCATTGATAACAACACGTTGTTGTTATTTTCCTCACAATCTATATATAACCTGCTGGATCACAAGGTTCTGCAATGATCGAGATTCCTTGGTTTATATACGGCATTTTCGATTAGGCCGCAGGGATATATATATATATATATATATATATATATATATATATATATATATATATATATATAAATATATATCTGTATTTTATGAAATTTAATAGCACCTACATATGAAACAACGTCGATATCCGAAACCGATTCATTTACTAAAAATAAAAATTGAATTACAGGACATTACGTGAACTTTAACAAACCTACTTTGCTGTTATCTTGTTATAAACAGCTATTTAAAAGTTTCGTATTGTTCTCATTAATTAGTACGTCATACTAATAAGTTGACAGTTTTTGTTTTTTAAATTCTTATTTTGAAAAAAAACTTCCAATCTGAGAAAACTAATTAATACAGTGTTTGATATAAGAAATTAAATATTTACTTTGGAAGTACTTATATATTCTTTTATTACGTATTTATTCTGTTTAAATTGAAGGAGTCTACTCATGTATATATTAAAATGTTGTAGTTTTAATTTCTTTTATTAGTTTTGATCTGTCCTGTCAAATTTCTATGAGCTATGGTGTTTTTTTATACATATTTACTGAATGAGTGTTCTATTCAGAAACTACATGTACATTTAAATCCGCCGCGTTTTGTCCTCAGACTCATGTATGTAAATATATTTGATGATACCGATTTTGCTTACCACAGCACCGCGTTGGTTTGGTGATTTTCGGCCTGCAGGGCTACAACTGTATTATATTTCAATTCTTTATAATTGAATAAAACCAGACAATTTGGCCTCTGTTATTCTTGTATAAAATGCCGGAGACAATATATCCACTGCTTTATCCTGCATCCTTTGTTGGACTGTCGTTTCTATACTTTATTTGCGTCCTATTCTTTTGGCTATTAGATGAAAGGCCTCATTGTTATTTTTTACGTTTTCAACTTGTCACAATAAGGCATTCATTTTATATAATTTTCTCTCGATCCAATTCGTTTTGTGACGGTCTAACTGAAAGAGAAAATAGCCTAAAGCATGTTCTTTTTGTGTTCTTTATTCTTTTCAAGATTTTCCTATGGACATACTACTTTTTGTAGACGTCCTTTATAGATTTGTATTCTAAGATCTTTAAATGCCAATTGTGTCGACTTTGAGGAAGCGCCTTAGCAAAATATATTCATTTCTTTCTTTGCTGGCCGATAATTCTGGCCGTGATAGATAGAACGGCATACCCTAGAGAATAAGCAATGACAAGATGCACGGAATTAAAATGGGTCGTTATTTCTGAGATGAATAGAGACACATGAATCGACCGGACATAAATAGAGATTTATGTTCTTATATGAATTCTTCTTGCACTGCATTAAAATGTAATGGCCCTGATAATAGTCACAGTGAGTTAAAGTTGATGATAAAAATATTTCACAAAATGTAAGCATAAGTGTAAATTATTATTAAGTATAATTACATAAGAAATTGCTAATTAAGCACAGCAGAAGAAAGAAATGATCAGATTTAAATAAAAATTTATCATTACTTATCATTATGAAAAATGACACTTTTCGGGAAATATGTTGGCAATGTTTCAAATATATCTGTGTAGGAAAACATATTTTTCATTTAAAATACTCATTAAATATGATTTTAATCGGACTAATTTCTATTAGAAAGAAAGAAATGCATTTAATTTTTGGTTAACATACTATATCAAAAAATCATCTTCAAAGTGACATTAAGTAAAATATTTTATTAAAATTCACATCAAAAATCAAATTTGTAATGAGACAAAATAGCGGAAAATCTTATCAATAAATATGTATTGAATTATATAATGTTTTATATGTGCCTAGTAGTATAGAGTTTTAAAACAAACTAGGTGCATGCATCATATGAGTAGATCTATTGGAAAGAAGTATGCGCCCCCCATAATGCCGTTTTTTTATATTCCGGCTTAGCTACGTAAGTGCCTTATTAATTGCCTTTTATATATGTTTTTGTCATGATATTATGTTTATAATTAAATATCACTCATTACTCAAAATATTTATAATAGTAAGCAACCGACAATGTTATTAAGCACATTCATTAATCCAATCTCTCCCCTCTCTCTCTCTCTCTCTCTCTCTCTCTCTATATATATATATATATATATATATATATATATATATATATATGATATATGATATATATATATGATAGATATATATAAATATATATATATATATATATATATTTTACACGGGCCACTCAGGGATAAGGGATGTTGCAAGTACAGTACGTTAGTGTGGAGATTTGATGAAGTGTTTACTTAAGGGGGCGGTTCATTAGGAATTTGTTAACGTTGGACTTGAAGACATCCGAGTTGTATTCAGGTGGGAAGCAAGCAGACGGAACAGAGTTCCACAGGCGTGCAGTTCTAAGAAAGAAGCTTAGTTCATGGAATCCACGGTTTGATATGATATGATATATATATATATATATATATATATATATATATATATATAAATATATATATATATACATATAAATATATATATATGATAGATAGATATATAAATATATATATATATATGATAGATATATGATAGATATGAATATATATATATTATAGATATGAATATATATATGATATATATAAATATATATATATGTGATATATATATAAATATATATATGATATATATATGTATAAATATATATATGATATATATATATCATATATGTCATATATATATATACAACCACTTACTTTTTAAATTTACTCATGCTTTACCCTCAGAGTGCATTTAAGTAATGCAAGAAGCTTACAAACGCGTCCACACATAGTATAAGTGTGTGGAGTCAGTGGTGCGGTCGATGGTATGACCGCTGACAATTTCGCTCTTTCCTTTTTTGCACAAGTGATTTATTCTTTCCGAATGAACACACCGAAGCCCCTACAAAACAAAGTTATTCCACTCTTTGCGATCCGAGAACTTGCTCTCAAGACTTGTGTGCGATACCAATAGAAGAGAAATTACTCTTGAACTTGTCTTTGCACAAGAGTTATGGTCGCCCCACATTAATTTTTCTCTCCGCCTAACTGTCTATTCATTAGGATTTATGACAACCTGTCAACGGACATTCTCAGGATATTTGTTGTTGGCAGTAAATAAGGAATGACTCAATTTCACTAATGGTGCACTTTGTAAAAGTGTCAGCGTTGGATACGATGTTCAGAATTGTAATGCACTAATTGAAGGCAGGCATCTTTTTATGAAACACATTCAATTGGTTAATATGATGCCTGTATGTAGTCAAAAACTCAGAGCCGTACTTGAGGATAGAAATAACACCAGCTCGGTATGCCATCATTTTTGTGTCCAGCGGAATACTTCGTCCATTCCACACATGTGAACGAGGTTGTCAAAACCGCAAGTAGCCTCAGTAATCCTGTTAACAATTCGATCATTCATGGACCTGCTTTGAGTCACTTAAGAGAACAGATAAAAACAACTTGACATAGTTTAGTGCTTTACATCCACTTTAAATTGTGTTCCAGGAAATCTATGTCCCAGTACGTTCTGTCTCGTACCTTTCGGTTGCTGTGGAGTTGGGCAAGATTGGTACAATACTTCAGACGTTTAATGCTGATTGTAAAACCAAATATTTTACATTTTCTCTTTAAACGATGTTGATACAAGAGCATCATTCTCAACGAAGAGTAAATGACGAATCATTTTAATACGAATAAGAGCCATGGCTTTTTATCGGTCTTGTTGAAAAGCTAAGCAATTGACTGGAATTGATACTTTACACATGTTTCAACATTGCTAAACGCATATCTCAACATAAGGTTAAAGAATAGCGAAAATAACATTACACACCGTTGTTTGGTCCTATATATAAGTATCCAGAGTCTTGCACTTCTGGTTCGTTGACTGCCATGGCTCTTGTGGGCTGCAACGTTGTTTGGCTGTGGAATTTGTTATACATAATCTCTCATATGCTGAAAACCTTATAATTAATTATTCGCTAGGTTAGAATTGCTGGATGGCATTGTCATTTAGAGTGGAATCTCATATTTGTGAGGCATCGGCTTGGGTTTATTAGTTTGTTGGATGACCAAGCAATTTGTCAAGAAGAAGTAGGCTCATTTCACAGTCGGGTTTCGGTGCGGTTTTCTTGATCGGTGTTAATCAATAGAATTTCTTGTGTGCGGGTCGTTTTCTCAGTTGGGGGAAAGCTTACCTTGCATGCAAGAGGCACGGGTTTCGAATCCTGAGTTCGGATGTGGCAAACTGATTAGCCCAAATGAAGGCGAAACTGGAGTATTGGCCTTCCGGTCCGTTGACAATTATGGCTGTGGGCTGCGACGTTGTTTCGCTGTGGAATTTATTATATATAATCTCTCAAATTCTGAATATATATATATATACTCCTATAAATCGGTTTTCTTTTGTGTGTATCGATATTCATATTAAACCCATTTTTTCTATTTATTTAATGTATGTATTTGCTTTCCCGCCAAATCAAATCAGGCACAAGGCCGTTTTTAATGTGAGGTAAAAACCAGTTCCCCTAAAAGTATGCAAAGGGGGGCACTCTGGTTACCAAAAATATTAATTGTCCCAGTATAAAGGATTTCCTCTCCATTGACTGGTACAACTTATCTTATGTGCAGCATCTGCAGAACAGATACTACGCCCCGATCCCGGTCCGAAGGCCGAGAACAACAGAAAAAAGGCTAGTCTCTTTTCTATTAATTTAAAAAGTAAATACAATTTTCTCATATCTTGATTGTTGAATGGCATTCACTAGCAAAAGATCTAGCTAATTTGCATATTCTTTTAAACATTCATTTTCATTAATTCCTTATTAGTTGCTTCGGGTGTTTGATGGGATAATCATCCTTAGTTTACTGTTACGTATAATTATATTCATGCAGATATTCTACATGATTTATACTTGCATAATATTTGTGAAAAAAGTTCATAGTAAACACAAAATTATTTCCATATATATTTATGTATACGTATATATTTTTGTTAAACAAATCTATCTATCGATCTTCTGTCTAAACTTGTATAAATTCGTTTATCAAGCGTGTGTTTTGATATTCATATTACAATCCCTTTCGCTATTTCTCTAAAAAGAAAATACATTTTTGTTATGTATGAGGCGTGGAATTGCATTCACTACCAGAATATCTAGCTTAATTGCATATTCTTTTAAACATTCATTAGAATTAATTCCCTATTAGTTTTCTTAGGGGATGATCATCTTTACGTGTATGTATATTAATGCAGATGTTCTACATGATTTATACTTGAATAATATTTGCGTAAAACGTTTATAGTAAACACAAAATTGTTTCCATATATATTTATGTAGACGTATATATTTTTCTTTAAAACGTTTTGCCTTAAACTCCTCCTAGAGTGTTTGGTCTACAGACATGAAACTTCATATATAAGGTATTTGAATCCATGCCAAACTTTATATTGGGTTTTAGCCCGGAAATATCGGTGCAAAAGTGTGGAAATTTAAAAAAAAAAATGAAATTTGCCAGGTGAAGGTCGAACGCCACCATTACGAAGGTATAACGTAGTAGCTATTGGTGCATATTTTAATTTTTAGCCTTGCAGTAAATATATGTTCATGTCTCAGTCATTGGCGGCCGAGGCAAAAATAAGTCGTTAGTTGAAGGTTTTGGTTTCGATTCTCGGTGGCAGCGCATGTGTCTTCTTTTTTTTTAAATTTTTAGATCTTTACTATATATTGCGTCCAATCTACCTATCTATCTATCTATTTATGTATCTATATCTATACATGTATAAACGTGAAGTGTTTATGTGTCTGTGTTTCTGTCTGTGTATCTGTCTGTCTGTGTCCATTTACACACGCAATAGGTCTATCAATTTTAAGTCTACAGACTCGAAATTTGATATACCGGGTACTGAGATTTGGGAAAATCGGTGTGATCAATTTTCGGCCAGAAATTTGGCTGTTAAGAGGGTCTAATTTCAACGATTTGACCTTTGATAACTCTACAAAAATCCTCCGAAAATTTTGGGTCTACGCACTTGAAATTTTAGATATAGATCCCTGGGACATGGATATAAGTAGATAACTTGATTTGAACCCAAAAACAATAGATGTTAAGGGGTCATAATAGGGGTCACATTAAAAAAACAGTTATCGCTGCGGTCTCTACCAAATTACTCAGACCATTTCTGGTCTAAACAGTTCAAATTTTACATAGAAGGTATTCAGAGATAGGGCAAGCTTTTTCATCGGTTTGGGTGGAAAATATTTAGTTACGAATATATACATGTACCTGTGTATGTATTTTTGCATGTTGGCCAAAAACTTTTGACAGAGGCGACGAATTTTACTAAGATTATTATCGTTTTAAATGTTGACCTTTCATACGACAAATATTGAAAAATTGGCTAAAAACATTACCATCTTCACCTTCAACTAGGCACTTTTCTACAGGGGGAAGTCGCTTTTTTTCGCCGATATTTTAAAAAGTATCCTCTCCTTTCGATTGTCTAGCCTTAATTTAAACATAAGTCACTCCAGCTTTGGCGATGGTCGTAACTGAAAATAAGTCAGATGTTTCCGTTTCTTTTCCTATTTCGCGGTACGGGTTCGAGACTGTCTTCCTACAACCACTATTTTTCTTTTCTTTTTTTTTGCTCAACAGACACATCCAAACACCCGGACAACGCCGGGCTTAAATGCTAGTGTATCTATAAAAGTGAACGTGTCTGTGTATTATGTCTGTCTGCGTATCTTTCTGTCTGTGTGTCTGAGTGTACATTTCCCTACGCAATAACTTTGTCAGATTTAAATCTACGGACTCAAACTTTGATATACAGGGTAGTGAGACTTGGGAAAATCGATGTGATCGGTTTTTGGCCAGAAATTTGGCGATTATGGGGTCAAAGTTGAACGATTTGACCTACTTGAAGTCTACCAAACTCCTCTGAAAATTTTGGGTCGAAACACTTGAAATCTTAGATATAGGTTCCTTGGACATGTATCTAACTTAATAACTTGATTTGAGCCCAAAACAATAAATGTTAAGTGATCATAATAGGTGTTTTTATCAACATACACCTTCGAATGCTACTGTATATATATATATATATATATATATATATATATATATATATATATATATATACATGTATCTGATGTGGAACACGTACATCAAGTCTGTTGCCAAGGTTGCTGGAAAGATGGTGGGATGCTTCTACCGCTCCAGAAGATATCTCACTGCTGATGCAATTCTCTATCTATATAAAAGCCAAGTACACCAAAGAATGTAATACTGCTGCCATATCTAGGCAAGAGCTGCTAAAAACAGCCTATCCTGCCTTGGCAGAGTACAAAATAGATTCGTGGCTTAGTGTGGGATGCCCTTTTCTCTTCCCTGCAATGTCTCTTTCACAGAAGAGACGGTGCGAGCCTATCTTTGTTTTATCGTTATTTCCATGGCAAGTGCTCGTCTGAGCTCCAATCTCTAGTCCGCATCGCCAACCTTTTACGAAAAACATCCGTCTAGCCTAGTGAAACAACTGTCAACAATTTTCCCCACTCTTTATCTGTGCCTAAATAAAACGTAGTTTCCATGGATATAACTTCTTTCTTAGAACTGCACGCCTGTGGAACTCTGTTCCGTCTGCCTGCTTCCCACCTGACGACAACCTGATGTCTTCAGGTCAAACGTAAACAAATTCCTGATGAACCGCCCCCTTAAGTAGACACGTTTATTTAATCCCCACACTAACATACTGTACATGCAATAACCCTTATCTCTGAGTGGCTTCCGGACCTTCAAAATGGGGATCACTTTGTATATATATATATATATATATATATATATATATATATATATATATATATATATATATATATATATATGAACAAATGATTAATAAAACATGTTAAAAGACATCTGGAAAAAGAATTAAAAACATATTTAATTTTAAAAAGGAAGCACAAGATAAGTGGATAGTCCTTAATTCGCTGAGTCTCGAAGAAATAATCTCCTTCTCATCAGAGGGCAGGAATTAGCAAAATGCGGGATCGGATTAGGCATGTAAAAGTATTTAATGAAACCACAAGTAAGACACAGATCTTACTTGGTTAAAAAAAGGTAAAGGGAATAGGAGGTAAAAGCAAAAAAAATGATGAAAAGATATCACATGAATGGATAGTCCGGTGAAGGGTAAAAGATCCAAGAATGGTAAAATCCAAACATTAAACATTTCCAATCCAACAGGTAAGTACCAAATAGTCCAAAATGATTCAAAAGGCAGAATTCCTTGGAAAAAAATCACAAACGAAAAAAATAAAATAAAATAAAAATTAATTATAAAAAATAAATAAAAATGACATAAATAAATAAAAAAATTAAAATTTAAAAAGTTAAAAACAATTTTTAAACCTATACATACATATATCCACACACATACATATATATATATATACACATACACATACATATATATACATACATACAGACACACAAATGCACTCATGCATGTACATACATACACACACGCATATATATACATGTATACATATACAATAACGCACACACATATATACACATATATATACAAACACACACACACGCATGCATACATATATACACATATCCAAAAACATATACATACATACATACATACATACAATTTAAGGGGAGGGAATAGCCAATATCTACAAACTCCAGAATAAGGCAAATAAATGTGTATGTAAATGCATATAGTAAAATATATGTAAACAAATACATAGAATAAAAATGAGTAAGCTGATGTATATATTTAATTAATAGGTATACTTATACCATAAAACGGGGACAGCAGATGGGAAATCGGCCAAAGAAATAAAGAAAAACAAAACAAATAAAATTAAAAATATAAAAAAGCTTAGAAGGTAAGATAAGAAAAAAATTCATGGGAAAAGATATATATTTGAAGGGTTAACTTAATAGCTATGTAATTTCAAATTTACCATATTTAAATTTGGACATATGTTTGCAATAGGATATCAGTTTGTTTTTAGAGTTTATTATATCACTACTTTGAGGGGAGGTGATAATAGTTATAGCTTCAGATGTACAGAGGTGACATGACTTAAATCCTGGAGTATAAAACTTCACTCTTTATATATATATATATATATATATATATATATATATATATATATATATATATATATAGTAATTTATAAAATATATATGACGATTAAGCTACACTGAATATTCTGCGTTTCATCCACTATAGGATCCGTCAGGCTTATGTGCGAATTCTGCGGTTGCTTCTTGTTTTTGTATATGTTAAGGATTTCTAGTTAGCCAATCAGCTTTCTAGTATCCACCGCGTCCCTTCCTATCAGCGAATGGGCATGCATTTTATCGAACAAAGGATGTGTTTTAGAACTAGGTTAGTGGTTTAAAGGTAGACGTTTTCCTTCCTTTTTTTTGTAAGAAATGACATAAAAATTTGCCTAACCTCACAAGTGCATTTAAGAGGTTTAATTACCACACAATTCGAAACATCTGACACATGAAATCAATTTGTAATATTCAGTGTAGCTTGATCGCCATAAATATTTTATAAATTACTGAGTAGCTTTACGTACATATTGAGCACTTTTGGAGTAAATACTTAAAGTTTACGCATAAATCTATACTTTCGTATATTAGGTTTATGTGAGCAAATGAAGTAGTTATATATATATATATATATACATATATATATATATATATATATATATATATAAAGTAACTTTGAGTATAACTGTGTGTGATTATTTGCGTTCGTACAATATGGCCTCGAAAACGGCTGATCAATTTTTATGTCATTGCTTACAAAAATTTGTTATGGCAGTGTTCTAAGGGAAGTTTTTGTCGGGATGTATTCAATAAGTGTCGATGATTGATAATTGAAACATTCCAATGTATGAGTGAACATACCATTCTGACCAAAGTTAACACCTTACGCAGCCTAACCTCACAAGTTCATTTAAGAAGTTTAATTACCACACAATTCGAAACATCTGACACATAAAACCAATAGTAATTTCTTTGATATGACATGGGCACGTTCGTATTTAAAACACAATAGAAAAAATTATACTTGACATCTTTCCATTTGAAGCTAAAAATCAAACAATTATTGCGCAAGCAGGCAGGACAGGAATATGAATTAAGAAAAGGTTCTGTTATATGACAAGGCTGCGTTCGAAATAACAGTTTCTGTTTATAATACCAGTTAAGTATAAAGATTGTAGTTTAAATTTAAGTATAATAATTGTTTTTTTTTATTTTAACCCTTAAATAAAGCCATTATATAAAACACATTTAAAATTCCTATAATTTTCTTTAAAATCAATAGTAGGTACTCTTCAACGCAATGTAGACCGCAATATACTGTGGATTAATTCTTCGAAAGGATGTGAAAGTTACTCCCAGTGCAAAACGACAATGCGTTTACTAGAGCTCACAATCAATCGATTTGATTGAAATATGGTCGATTTACCGATGCTGATGACAATAAAAATATAGGTTATGAAATATAAAATTTTATAATATTGGACACTTAAATTTAGTGCAGTGTTTGCAGATATATACACTTTATACTTAGAATGTTTTGAGACAGTTTGATTAATGATATTTAGACCTGAATTTTGACTCTGATGAGCGTTAATAGTAATGCGAACCATATATCGATCTCTAATATCATGCAGCAAAAACTTAGTTCGTGTGTTTTACTCTGTGTGTGAGAGTTCGTGGCTTATGGGCTCGTGAAGGACAGGGCCGTTTTTATGAAATGTCACACGAGGGAAATGTAATGTACTTGGCAGTATTTGGGGGAGGGTGTATTGGTATATTTTCGATAAGTATAGGTAATGCATAATCAAAATAATCCTGTGAAAGAAATAACAGGGGACAGTTACTAAATTATCCATTTTACATAGTCAAACTTCACAAGTGCGCTTGAGAAGTTTTATTAGTACTCACGCAAAAAGGTTCGACATACAAATGTAACAGAACGCTTATGGTCGTGTGTGAGAAAACAAGCAGTTTCCGAAGGATAGACTGCTAGCTAAAATATTATCAGTAGCGTATGCAAATTAGCAACTGTGCACAAGCTCCGTCACTATCAAAGGAAGGAAAATACACCACGTGGAGGAGAAGTGAAACAAAGTTCTAGTCGAGCAAGATGGACGTGTGAAAACGAATGCGAACAGCTCTGGCTTTGGCTGGCGCGAGGTTGCGAAGTGACAGAGGCATTTAAAAAAGAAATGCGTGTGCAAAAGCCTTATAGAAATATAATTGAAAAAGTGGCGTTGGAAGGACACGAATAAACGCAATTAATTTGCTCGACTCATATTTTCCCTGTTTTATTTCTTAGTTCCTTTTCAGCAGTACCAGACAGCGTGTGCGTCCGAAAGAGTTTAAATTTTGCGACAGTTAACCTTACGTAAAATAAACAGTAGTTTTTTTTTTATATGACAAAGGCATGGTCAAAATTAGTGTTTCTGTTTTCCAAGTGCAAGTAAAGTATGGTACTGAACTTTTCAATTTTAGAGTTTAATTAAAGCAATTATGAATAAAATACTTTTATAAAATCAACACTAAGATCTCTACAGTGCAATTTTGACAACAATATATTGTGGACTATATAAATGCAAGAGGAATGTGAAGCTTATTCTTGGTGCATCCTAATGCGTTTCTAACTAGATGATCGAAAAAAGCCTGATTTAAAGTTCGACATTTACAAAAGGCTACAGATTTATACAACGTAACATCACAAGCACATTCGCAAAGTATTATCGCCATTATTATTTACTGTTGATTTCATGGAACTTCCTCTCGGTTCACCGATAAGGGTTCAAAACAGGAGCTGAGTATTAATCCACTTTATTTAAGAAATAGTCAATTTCATCGATTCTGATAACAATAAAAGCAATAGCAAGTTGAACATTCGTTTATCTTCATTTTATTCCGGACAATGTCGGTTTGTGCTCTTAGTATCCATCTATCAATCTATATATATATATATATATATATATATATATATATATATATATATATATATATGGATGTGTTGTTTGCCCCTCGTGCGACGAAGAATGGTTATGTAAAATAATTTTAAAAGCAACAATTGTTTTGTTTTTTTTTTTACACAGGAATCACCCTTATCAAGCCCCAGAGCTACTAGAGGATAAGGGCTAATGGATATATACCAGACAACGTGATTATAACTTAGTAAACAGAAGTAGTGGGAATTTTGTAAATTGGATTATTTGGGGGACGGTTCATCAAGAACTAGTTTACGATGGACTTGTAGACAATCAGATCGTAGTCGCTGGGAAGCAGGCAAACGGAAGAGTGTTCCACAGGCGTGCAGTTCTAAGAAGAAGCTTTGTTCATGGAATCTACATTTAGATTCAGGCACAGATAAAGCGTTTGGGGAATTATTTATAGTGGTTCTGGCTAGATTAGTGTTTTCGTGAAAATTTGACGAGGCAAAATTAGATTAAGGCTCAGATGATCACTTGCCATGAAAATATCAATAAAGCAGAGACGGTCTTGCAACGTCACGCCTGTCCGGAAGAGGATGCATGGAAGTGAAACGGATATCCCCTATTAAGCTACGAAGTCTATTTGGGACCCTGCCAAGACAAAATAAGCTGATTCTAGCATCTCCTTCCCAGATGTGGCAACAATACTCCATCGTTGGCCGTACCTGGCATTATTTTTTTTGCGTAGAGAATTGCATCAGGATTGAGATATCTACTGGAGCGGTGAAAATAGTTTTCAGTTTACAAATCTCATGTTTTTGTTCTTTATATATATTTTCAAATTCGATGTCCATTACTCTCTTCATGAATTCCTCTTTTAATGTCTTCGATGGCGTGTTGGGCATTTGAACGGTGGTATTTCATGTTGTGTTTAATCGATTTCAGCTGATTTTACGTCCTTGCATAGGTTATTACTACGTATCACGTCAATTTCGTCTGATCTGCCGTGGTTTGCCCCGGCGTGATACGTTGTCTTGTTTGTTTTACCTCTGTTGTCGAAAGTTGAATATCTAGAATAGTTACTTTCGCGGTGTTGCTTATCGGTTAAAATAATGTGCTCTTCGAATCGTGTGGTATACTTTCGGACTCCGTGATACGCAAACCAAAATTAAAATTAAGCATTAATCAAGGTAATAAAAACTGGTAGGTTTAGTTGGTTACTATTTTGTATCTCTATCTATTTTATTCTATCGCCCAAGCCTGGAAGATATATTTTTATTACATATATATTTCACTCACTTCTTATGTTATGTCGCATTATAACAACATTATTTCAGTTTTAAATAAGTACCAGAAACCATGTTGCAATAAATGATGGCGGGCTCTCCCGACGATTTCGACGTATGAGTTCCGCCACAACGAGTTGCTCGAAAATCCACACAAATAACTTGGCTATATTGGTGGAGGATTTTTGTAGAACCAACAACACTTTTTTTAGTATTACTGATACACTTTGTCGGTCCAGATGACTGCCAAATTATAGAGTATACAGTAGAAAGCAGGTTTTTGCATCAGAGTTACACTCTCCTAGATGCATTTTTTAACGATGGCTGGGGGGCATCTCTCCAAATAAGTAAATGCGCCACTCGATGCAAACATCGAAATTTCTACTTGGCGCGGAAAATACAGTGCTTGGGCTTCTAAAATGGTAATCCATTTAGTACTGGCCTGGCTCAACGTTGCTGAATTTCGGTGATCTGACGAGAATCGGTGTGTCAACGTGATTGTGTCGTATATATATATATATATATATATATATATATTAATATATATATATATATATATATATATATATATATATATATATATATAATTATTTTTTTACTATAATACTGTTGAGACGATTTGTCGAAATCGGCCTCGGGAATCAAAATAGTAGGAGCTTTTTGGAGTAGCGGAATCTGAAAAAAATCAACCTTCTTTTCAGTGCACGAAACCGATTTCTTAACTTATATTTTTTGTTTGATTTTGGTTTAAGGCACATATTCCACTGCGTGTAGTAATAACAGAATAATCAATATTTATTGATTAAAGCTTTCAGTATGGTTTACATCTCTAGATCACCCCATCAAAAGTGTGTTTTCACGTTTGAGAAAATATAGGCATGTTTAAGATGTGTTTCACGGTAATCGAGACAAAAAATACTTTTATAGTTAAATATTTAGAGATATATGAGAAAAATCGAAATCGGTAATTGTATCGTAATCGGGAAAACATTTGAATCGCACTATCATTAATATATATATATATATATATATATATATATATATATATATATATATATATATATATATACATATATACATATGTATGTACCCAATGGTTTATGTGCTGTTTACATACGCCTACTGTTCACCAGTGTAAATAGAAAGTCAATTGCATCATATAGAACGTACATTATTATCATGAGCCTTACTACACATGTCACATAATAAAAAAAACATTTGTCACTTAATACTGTTCTAGCAATTAGTTGTGAATAACATACGACCTAAAAGTGTGTGTCTGTTAATAGAATGATGTATATTTATACTCGTGTCTATATATTTCTATATACATTGATTATTTGTTTATTTTTATTCGTAAACAATTGAGCAAATGTGTTAAGATGTGACAAATTAATTAAACGCATATCATTTATCCTTTTGAAGATTTGGAAAACATATCGAATTGAAAACAACTCTGAAAGAGTTTTAACGTATGTGAAATTATTATGCTTTAAGAGATCAAAAGTTATGAAAGCAACGTATAACCCATAGTTATTTTTTATATATAGAACAAAAAAACAACACTACTTAAACAACATTTGTTATGTGTGTAAAAGTTTTCTTCAGTAATGACAGAATAGTAGGTAATACTTATTTTACACTTTGAAAACTCTACTTTAAAAGTAAATCAATAAACCATAATAAATAAAAGCAAAACGTACAGAAAATCTAAACGTTATATATTGTTCAAAAATATGTAGGGCAACGTCTGGATGTACAGTGTGTTTAGTATAAATTAATGTTATTGATTCTTTCTATGTTTTTTGCTGTTTATTAATCCTGGTATAAATTTACAAAGAATGATTTGAATGCATTATATACAATGAGTTACTTACTATATATAACACACTAAAAAGCTGTACACTTGTGAGTTAAAAATTAGTTTTATATAATAGTGATGATATAGTTCAACTTAGTGATTAGAAGCATACAGGTTGTCCTTGACGGACTTATATCCAAGCAGCATAACATTAATGCGAGAGCTTCTCTGGGGTCGATCCTTGGACCATTATTATTCCTGATATTCATAAACGATATCCCTGATTATATTGTCCAAGATGGGTATATTTGCTAATGATACAACGCTCTATAATATGCACGAGGGAAGAACAGATGGGCACAAATCTAAGATTGATACAAGCGTTTAAAAATGACCACTAGAAAAAAGTAGAATTGAATCACAAATAGATAGTAAAATGTAATGCTAGTAAAACTAAACTGCTTTCCTTTAACAATTACAAGACACATCTTCAACCATTTATATCCATGACAAATATCACTATACCTGAGAATTCTACTTCAGACTTCTCGCCCTAAGGTTTGCGGGCAATATAAACTGGGAAAATACATAGGGGACATTGCAAAGTTTGCTGCATAGAGGGTGAGTTCCCTTTATCAGAAGACTACTCACGCCTGAGATAGCCCTGTACAACTACAGGGCTTCCATTAGCCCATACATGGAGAACTGTTGCTACATCTGGGCTGGCGCATCTACCACTGGTCGCTCCCTTTTTGATAGGGTCCAAAAATAATTGTCAATCTAATTGGTCCACGTTTATTAAGTAATCTCCAGCCCCTGTCCCATCGCCGCAGTGGTGTATCATTGTGTATGTTTTAAAAATATTTTAATGGAATGTTGATGTTCCTAAATACCAGAAAGCTTTCTAGTGGATTAGTTTATTCCCTCCTACAGTTAGACTTCGGAATTCCCTTCCTCCTTCCATCTCCCCTGGCTGTATTTATATGCAGAAGTTTTACTGTAGCACATATCTTGTTAATTTTCCCAAGCAATATACCAAAATTGTAGCCCCTTACGTCCAAGTGGTGATATGCTTTGTAAGGGGATAACATGGGTAAAAAAATGCAATATGTTATAATAAAAACATGGTCAATATAAAGTGGAACGACACACAAATAGAAAAGAAAATTATTTGCACTCAATATTAAACCAACAGTTATGATGATCATTGAAACAAATATGAGGAAAACGTTTGTCTCTGCAAATACTACACGCAAATGTGTTAATAGTTGCAAAAGTTTGATCGACATTGAATTTCATCGTTGATTCGATTGGTTCGATAATTGAATTTAAACTTCGCTGATTATATTCGTGTCCAGAATTATGTAAGCAAAGTTAAATTGATCGTAAAATAATCTGAATAGAGCATAGTTAAAACGCAAACATTACTTATATAGCGAAAGTTTTCTCTTTTTTTACGACGGAAAGTAAATAAAGCAACTTTTAAACAATATTTAGATAAATATATGACAAATACTTTTGTGTTAATGTAATCATATTGTAATGCTTCAACAATGTATACACAACGATTTTCAATTACGATTTGTACAGTTCATATATAGCAATGGATTTACTTACATCCAGAAGTCATAACACACGCACCCCACCACACACACACACACACATATATATATATATATATATATATATATATATATATATATATGTATATATATATATATATATATATAAACAATATATATATATAAACAACATATATATAAACAATATATATATAAACAATATATATATATTAACAATATATATATATATATATATATATATATATATATATATATATATATATATATATATACCCCAAACCTCTGGCTTTGATAAGAGGGGAGACTAAAACCTGCTGCTACGGTCTCAAATAACCTTTAAGAAAACAGCAAGGCAGAGCTTGATTCCAAATCTTTCTCGTATCATATGTTCCCTCTTTGGTTTTCATACATAAAGTATATTTCTCGGCTTTTAAGGATTGTTTGATACTGGAGATCTTCATAATATAAGATATCTTTAAATTCATATGCAAGACTCGGAAAAATGGCTATTATCGAAACAGTGGTAAAGGTGCAGTATCTTTCCTCCCTCCAAAAGTTATTTAAAAATTACCACTATTATAAGTTTTCGAAGCTAGCGAAAAAAGAAAATAACGTTTTAAAATTACAGATAACGAGTAGTTAGTAATATACAAAGCAATCATTGTTTTAAATTGGGGGATCACATTTCAATATTAATGTAACGTAATATAGACACTACTTTTATATCTACTTTTTTGTTGAGAGAGGGGAACGTCTGTTAATTTTTTAGGGGTTTTATTTAATGATTCTAAACTGGATGTCCAACACAAAACGTACCTTAAAAAAAACTCGTTTCCTTTAGGAAATCGATGTGCTGAAACAAATGTCACATATAATTTTTTTTCTGCAAATAAGTATTTTTCCGGTTAATAAGCAATGCCATTCTTTATTTTAGAAGTTTTGGGTATTGTTGTACGTGCAAGTGCGCATATTTTATCTTAAAAATTGTAAAAATAATTATTTGCGGAAAATTAAAATTCGATATTCTTTTTCAGCACACCTTTATAAAACTAGCTTTAAAAGGTAAGTTTTGGGTTGGTCTACTACGCGATAATAAACACAACTCATTAAATAAAATTCCAGATTCTTCAAAAAAGTGGTGATCAAGTGGGTGTCCATTTAACGGTGAATTCATATAGAAAAGTGATCCCCAAACTTTGTAAATTATTATTCTCCATATCTTAAACATTACTTATTACCTGAACTTTAAAACGTTATTTTCGGTTTCAGCACTTTCAGGGAGGGATGATGCTGCGCCTTTACTGAAAATTTTAATGGCTGCAAAAAAAGTGCCAAACATCAGATCTGGATGATGGACGATCTGATTAATGGGCAAAGATCACATTAACCGCTACACATTTAAGGTAATTACATTTTCAACGAGCCTTCGTTTGTAAAGTTCTGATAATTTTGCTGAGATTTCGAACTTATAATACAGGGCGACCCCCCCAAAACGGGCCCCAACTCTAATTAGGCCCCGTTTCTTAGTGTGTTGTCCGAATGAAATGAAACTTTGGTCATTGCTAG
This sequence comes from Euprymna scolopes, assembly GCF_053919585.1. Taxonomy (NCBI): domain Eukaryota; kingdom Metazoa; phylum Mollusca; class Cephalopoda; order Sepiida; family Sepiolidae; genus Euprymna; species Euprymna scolopes. Next base: position 60,438,870 of record NC_136512.1, on the reverse strand, counting down.
TTTATTATATTCAAAATATCACATCAACACACTAGGGTCTTTGGCCTTTTTTCTCCATTATACAGCATATGTTCTAGATGGCCTCTATTTAGCTTTTGTTTTTGGGGGGTTACTCTGTATTGCCAAAAGGTGATATATATATAAATGTGTGAGTATATGTGTGTATGTATGTGTGTGTGTACTCATAAGCAAATTGAATAATGAAATGTTCATATCTTTGGTTCTATTGGACAAAACTATATAGACATTAACATCCGTTTTGAAGGCTGTTATTATATTCTATCGTCAATATATTAGTACAGTTGACAAAAAGAACCTATATTTTCAAACCAATAAAATATGCCCAGTTTTGTATATATAGTGTCTTAGAAACCCGCTTTAGTTTCTTACCTTTGGGAGTTATTCTTTTTGTTAAGATGTGTTCCCTGTAACATTTCCTAGCCACTTATATATGTGATACTATAAAGTGGGCCTAGGGTGGATTTGAGCCACTAAGTGCTTAGAGGGGGGAATAAACAAAGAAATCGGACATATCCTACAGTAGACAAAGAGATAGGAAATAGCTTAGAAAAAAAATGAAAGAGGAAATATCCTACAATCAACCATAACAATAGAAACCTACTGATAAAACAGGGAAGGCATGCTTCCGGTAACCAGGATGGGGTAGTCGACCAGTGATACCAACGTAGAGGGGACAGTCAGTTGAGATCGAGATGCGCTCGAGAGCGGATGGAAGTTTAACAGTCAGTTGATAGTTAGACGCCCGTCGCAGCGGATGGAAGTTGGACAGTGACAGTTTAGATCTAGATTCGCTAGACAGCGGTTGGAAGTTGGACAGTGATAGTTGAATAGTTATAGAGTTGACTGTAAACTAGAGATGTGGACAATTTTGGAGTTGATTGTGAAACAGAGATAGAAAAATGTAACATCGATAGAAAGGGGCGAAGGCACACATACACTCACAAGTCCAACAGTCAATTTATATGTGAGCATTGGCGTTGTGTTTTCCTGTCTTTGTTCCCATTTCTATTTTGTGAACCGCGTGTGTTCTCATCGACAGTCGCCAATGGGAAAAGGACGATCCGGCCATAAGAAGAAGAGTCGAACGAAAAATCCACGGTACACGACGTTGGGAGTCGGCGATATGACGAGGAGCCACACACATGGGGTTACACACACACACACACACACACACACACATATATATATATATATATTTCTAAAAAAAATTACAGTTCATAAACACGTTTTTAGATATATTTTGACACAATAAATTGCAGTTTTCGTGCATGAAACAGAATGTATATTTAAATTACTGTTGTTCAACTTTCGTAAGAATAAGTAAGGTGAGTAAGAGACGGTTTCTCTGGTAAACTTGTGGTTATCATAGAAAGTCTTTGAACATTCACGTTTTAGAGACTATTTCTTCTGATTAGTTGTAAATAGCAACTATTTCGTCGTCGTCACGTCGATATTTATTAAAATCATAGCGATAATGTCGTTTGCATGCTAAAAAATTTGGGTTATATAGAGAAAGTTATCAAAAGTAAGGTCTTTGCTGTGCTAGGACTAATAATCTTTCGCTTTCCAGGTTATGTTTTTTCTGTTTTATCGTGCTAGAGCTAATAATCATTCGCTTACGACGTAACCTGTTAATTTTGTTTCTCTCTTTTCTCTTTCTTTTTGTTTATTTTACTTAATAATCTCTTTTATTTGATATTTTATTTGCCAATTTAAGATGGTTATTACTTTTCTGAATTTTTGACTGCATATTATATGTAACACGAAATGAACATATTATGTCAAAGCAAAGCCTGGAAAAATAATGGATTACATAAAAAAAATTCGAGCATGTAAAGTGTTGTGGGATACAAATCTCCCCTATTTGAGAACTAAGTTGAATCAATCAGTGCTATGAATAACACGTGTTTCAGGGCCTAAATGTGAGATAGGCATGGCATGTTTAATCGAAGGCCACGAACACGTTCCTCTCATACCACTTTAGTGGCTCCCGTATTATTTATGATAAATACATGTATTGTATACACTTTAAACTACTCGTGGTTTCTTTCATTTGTGACCCCTAGCACGGGTATACAAAAACTGGCGACAAGGATGATTCAATAACTTCCCGGATCAATCAACAGCATTTGGTTAAAACAACTGATTGACGAATATTTGGCCAATGACTCACTCTAAAAATACAGCCATTTGAAAACCACATGACGATCAAAAAGATTCAAGACAAAGGAACGCCCGCGGATATTCGAAAAAAAATTCTCTACACGCGGGGGGAAATTCGAAACTCCAAAGTATCTATTTTTCAAAAGTTCTGTGAAGCACGGACAAAACTACTTGTCTACGTTGGGTGAAAAACAACATTCGAGTGGAAAAATCCACACAGGATTAAGAACACTTTAAAAAAAGAACAGTAATTCTTACCGAGAAAAGGATTTAACAAAGACGTGAAAAATGACGTATCTTGTTATTTCAAAAAAGCTACTACGGGTTGAAGCAGAACTCAAGACAACTTTGTTTATAATTTTTACTACTTAATTAGCAAGACCAAATTTTCTGTGAGTACAAAAAAAACTGTTTTCTACCTCTATAAATACAAGTAATGTTTAAAAAAGCTTTCTCGTTCTAAACAGCACATCACACTTATACGTCTTACGTTTAAAAGGCATTAGCGTTGGGAAAAGAGAATAAAAAAACTAAACATCTGCATAAGTAAATGATAATATATTTTATTTTATTGGCTAAAACGAGTATTCACACAAAAAAAAATGTCGGATTTTACTCTGAGTAAAATAAATTATTCACTGGTCGATGGGACGGCACATCGAAGAAGAATACAACGATTGTCATACGCACGACAAATAAAGTGTTAACGAGTAAAGGACATTCTTTTTCGCACAGAATTCGAAAAGAGTCGCCAATATTAAATAAATGCTATAAACTCTCTTTCACATATACGGAACAAAAGGAGGAAAAATTTGTAGGATTAACAAGAACTTGAACCCAGTATCTACACGTTACGAAAATTGAAAAATTACAAACGAAGTCTACTGATTTCTGTATAAATGCAAACTCCGAATTATTTTCTCATGAAAATGGCTACACGAGGAAATGAATATATGTAATATATATTTGTAGTATAATATGTGCGAATTTGGTAGGTTTGTTTTTCTATAGTTTGTACTATAGGAAAAGTAAATCAACGAATTGTGTTGTTTCTGAAAAAAACTCATTTTGTAATATTAAGTAATCCCAAACCGTCTCAAAACAAATTGATGATTTTGCACAACAGATTTTTGAAATTATGAAATTCAAACAAAGTGAACAAATAGAAGTTGAAAAAAGAGCAATTACCAATACAGAAACAAAACGAAGAGAAACTTATACTTAAGGAAATACCTCAATGAAAAACAGGGAGGAGAACAGAAAGAAATTTACATATATTGCAAAAGCTGTAAGATTTAATGAAATACTTCGAGGAAAAAAGAAAAAAGAAAAGAATCAAATGTACAAACAAATATTGAAATTGAAAAAAATACATTTAGAGCAAAAAAAAAAAACAGTCAGATAAAAAATTGATTTGATAACACACGTTCAAGTGAATAAGTATAGATACGAAGGAACCAGACGCCTTTGCCCAAAATGCGATCTAGTCTGCTATTCATAAATTTCACTTTGCGCTTGTGGGAGACCTAACGTTTGAGGCACATTCCAGAAGATTTGAATACTTTTTTTAAGATTGATTGTAGTACATGGTCGCATCAAAAGAAGGTGGGTGTATAGCTACCGAAGTTAAGTACATTCAAGCATAACAACTTCATGGACTATATTTTACCAAGAAAACCCCAGGAAGTGTCGTGTGACGAGGCAACCAAACTTTTAATGGAGATATACTCTCAAAAAAATTTTGTTTTAAATAAAGGAAATGCATGACTCTTACACTTAAGATGCAGGACTATACGACCTTTTCGTCTATAGTTAATAAGCACGTAGAAATAGCAACGTTAATAATTCGAAGCCTTCTTGTAACATAAGGATGAGCGAGTTTTTTTCTGTACTATTGCATACTTTCACTTTACAATTTACTAAAGCAACTTACATGAAGTCAACATTAAAATACGATAATTTCACTCTGGATAAACACTGCTAAGGATCAGTACAGTATTTTTATAAATATTATTTGTTAACAAAGTAGTTCTTTTTTCAATAAAAAAAACATAATCAAGGCATACAACTATATGACTTCAACAAAAGAAGTGTTATCTTTTAAAACGTAAAAATGTTCGGAAGTAAAGTAAAAGAGAAAAATAAATCCAATATTTTTATGCGTTCATATATATTAAAACGTAATGAAAATGGATGTTTATTTATTTTGAAAATGAGCTCGTAGAGCACAAAGTAAACAGCAAACGCCAGCATAGATTCAGTAAAGTCCCTTTAATCAACTTATGAACATAACAATAAGTTAGGTAGTGCTATGCTAAGAACTCTTATTATGACTTGTTTCTGAGAGTGTTCTTAACAGTATTATTGTAGGAATTCGGTATGCATGAATTAAATCGATATGTAGTAGTCGAAAAACACGCTTAGTCAAGGCGGTTTTAGAACAATTAATGACCCCAGTGGTTCCATTTCATCACGTATAGAAATAACAAAAATAAGTTTTGAATAATCTTTTTTAGAAATCAATAAAAGCAACCTTTCTAAAAGTAAAATTGCAATATGACTATATAAACGCATGCGATATATGTTTTTTTTTTTGCACACAAAATATTGTGTAGAAATTACAATGCTATTAGTCAGAACATTTTAAAATTGTTAGCGGCGTGTGTTTATTACTATTCTGTACTTAAACGTGTTTTGGATTCTCCGTGTTCGAAAAATAAAAGTCTTATTGTTTGTAACTTCAATACCTATATGTGGGACTGCAAGTGGCAGTGTATCCCGTTATTCTGCAATCAAGCCTAACAATTTATTTGTCATGAATTAAAGAATCTAGGCTAATGTTTAAAAGTAATCATTCTCAGTTATCACGGTTGTAAACAGCTTAAAGTTACTCTGCGACACTTTAAGGGAAATAGAGATCAACACCCTGCCACTATTCAATTCCCCAGATATTTCTAATTAAATTCCCGCCTAGATTGCTATACGTTTTAGAGACGTCAGTGTAGAATATATATGGAAATAATTCTGGGTTTCCATTGGAGAATAAATGTTCTCTTAATACGTTGAAGGCTTTGCAGTCATCATCTTAGACTTCTTGCATTAACAGACATGGGCTTATATCATATAATCACTGTATTCATTTCGCAAAGACTTGCATGTTTTGTTCAATAAACTCGGGGTCGTTATAATTTTTAATTTGTTCATATATTACTATGTGTAACATTAAAATTCGTAAAATAACAAAAAAAGAAACACTTAATAGAATTCGATTTTTTGTTCAGATACATCAATGTAAAGTCTCCCGCCGAGTCTATAAACATTTAAATTGTAAGCCGTGTTTAATACTTGCAGATTTTATTATAGGTAACAATTCTTTAAATCTTCTGGTAATGAAAAATTGTTTTCCATTGGTAGCTATAATGTAGAAGTCTTTTCGATCTACGTAATTATTTCTCATCCGAAGATGAGGGACACTCACCTATGACAACACCAACAAAGCAAGAAAACAAGCAAGCACAACAAATTTAAGCCCCTGTCGTTCAAACCGAACAAAACAGTCACTCATAATTACTGTGCATAATTACTAATAATTTTATTGACTCTCATGGACGTTAAAAGATGTTTTCGACAGATAACCTGTCTAATCAGTGCAAATACTTTAGTATCCTTATAATTTAATAAACTTTTTTTCTGATTTTCAAATAAGAATGTATAAAAAAGAAAATAAACATTGTAAATTTCGAAAGAAATAAGGGAGGTTACTTCGTATGTTACCAAGCTAACGGCCCCTGGAACATCATGTGTTATTCTGGATATATACATACACTCAGAAACACGTGTCCGTTTTGTCTCTCCATAATCAAAGGTCAGTCAGTTATCTTACCACGGCAATATTTGATATTGATCTCATATAATTTACCCACGAGCATACTAAGATCGTTCTATAATGTTGTTGGCTTTATATATATTATGTATTTTGCAATTTTGTTTGAAGAAACATTCAGACATTTTAACACAACTAGAATTTTTTGAGTTTTGCTTTGTTTCGGTTTTGGGTTATTTTTTAGGATTTCATTATTGTATGTTTTATTTATTTTCACCTAATTATTACTGCGGCTTTTGCTTAATTGAATAGTATTTTCATAAACAATGCACAAGGAGTATTTTAAGGAAGAAATGTACATAATAAAATTAATAAATTGTATTGCCCAAATCAGTTTTATCAGTTTATTAGAAAGGAGGTGTGAACCAACTGAGTTTCCTTTTACGTTCTTTTTTTAGGAAATGTTATACTTAATGTAGGAACAAGGTATTCGAGTGTAGCTTTTTTTAAAAGCCGCTGTTCAGAGGGGTGCATTATAAAGTTTGTTATGGCTGTTAACCATTTTTTTGGTTGGGAGAGTTAAAATTAATTATTTTGTTTATAAGTTTGTGGATTGCTTGATAATTTATTTTCGGCGGATCGGCATGATAAGGGGTCATATTCAACTTTTTATTAGGTTGATATTTTTCTTTGTTGACAATTTGGGTGTATACCAAGACGTTAACTAGTTTACTGTTCGTCATTATATATATACTTTTAGACTAATTCATTTCGATTTCTTTATAATTCAATCGCATTAAGTGTAATCAGCATTTTAGACATAAAGAAGACAACTATTTCTATTACTTCTTCTATGTCTTTTAGAGTAATATATAATGTATACAAACAAAATAAATCTATAATATCTGCTGCATCAAGAGGTACGTAGAAACATCAAACAGCTTCATTTTTAATACATTGCTAATTTCTGCTAATTAGTATAGTATATTTAATTTTGAAAAATATTTGTTTCAACAGAAGATATTCTGAAAAGAGAGCACCAAAGTTTACGACATCATTAAAAACTTCTATAGATTTTAAGATCGAATTAAATGGAGGAATATATATATATATATATATATATATATATATATATATGTATGTATGTATGTATATATATATATATATATATATATATATATATATTCTTATTTCTCAACTAAACACCATCCAATAGCATGAACTGTACAAATACAATGATTAAAGTTTAATGTTTTTATTTTTAAATTTCCGAATTATCTTTTTCTAAAATTATTTTACGTCTTTTCCAATGTATTGTCCTGTGGCGTTAAATAGTCTTATATCTGGTATACTATCGAATTTTGTGTTTCTTAAGAGAATATAACCTTCCTTACTATTTAATGTGTATACTCTGTTACTGATGTTGAGTTTTTAGTGAAAGTCTAGCTATGAAAGGTAAAGTATATTACTATGCCAATATTTGATTGTAATATTTTGTTTGAAGAGTTAAAAACATTATGACTTAATTATCTCTAAAAGCGTGAAAATGTATCCCTCTTCAGAAAATGTAGTTTGTATTTTGCATTTCTTTGAAAATTGTTTAATCCTTTTTGAAAATCATGGTTTTCGCTTATGAAATATAATATCTCTCGCGATGTTCAGAAAATCCATTTCGATATTATCTAATCGCGAGAAATATGGTGCATATTCATGGTTGTTAATAAATGCAGTAATCCTTATTATCTTAATCATTAATTTATCCATAAAAAGGATGCCTGCGATTTTATTATTAGAGAACATCTTCCATTTTCATTGTAAGAGCTTTTTATCGTGCTCAGTGTAAGAGGAGATAAAATGATTCCATATTAATATTTTTCAGACTTGAAGCAGTCAATAATTTTATAAACGATGTTAATACAAATGGGGTTCAATACCAGTGATACACTTTTTATTTGTTTTACTCACGCATCTATCTGTCGCTATCCATATATAAGTATCTTTTAGTCGGTAAATCACAAATAATCTGATACCTGTTAAGACGATATTTTTCATAAAGTTTTGAGTTCCGTTAGGAAAATCATACAGCACTAAAATAAATCAGAATGTAAATTCACGTGATATTCAAAATAACATAATCCTTTAATATATGTGAAAAGCAAAGGAGGAAAAAAGAGGTAGTAAAAATATATATTAAAACAGAAAACGAAACAGATCGTGATTAAGTGAAATCCGGCGAGTAAATTAATGCAACCTTCGAATACTTTGGCGAAACACGTTGCATATTTCTGGTAGTGTAATTTATAGGAGAATTGTTAAGGTTTTCTGTGGACACCAGCATATATAGTGTAGTCATATAGAATCGAGGAGATCTCATAGAAGGTAATTTGAGGCTATCAATGTATAGAACTGTTTTTACTTGGAAGGGTGCAATGCAGATGTTCGTGTACGTGTATATACATCTATAAGTAAATTGTATTTTGTAAGCTGTTACAAAAGTATCGTAAAATCAATTTTAAATAAAGCTAGATAAGTATGACAATATGACTGAACACTATCCGTATTCATGCTGTGTTGGTGCAAATTGGGGTCCTCGTTTTTCACAAGCTAATATTTTTAAAACATAGAGCATTAAACCGTAATATGTCTAGCAAGATAATATGTTAGGTACATCTATTAATTTTTATGATTAAGAATAATATAGCTTTTATGAAGTGATGAATCTCTATCGTAATGTGTAATGCATAAAGTATTAACAGTTTGAAATGAAAGTATTTAACCGGCTATAGGCGAAAAAATGTCTCTTTAAAAATGGAAAACAACTGATTCGGTTTTAGCGACGAAAAAGGAAGTATTTGCATCAGAGTGAACAGATTAGTTGCGTATTTGAGAACATAGGCTCAACAGGGGAAAAAAGAATTAAAAAAAAATAAATAAAATGGTCGTCGAAAATGCTTTAGTAGTAACTGTAAATGGTAAACGTACAAGTCGTACATAACACCTGTTAATTTATAATAAAAAACTGTCGAAAGTGGCAGTAGAAAAAAAAAAAACGTTTAAATATAACTATTTATATATATATATATATATATATATATATATATATATATATGTATTTATATATATATATATAGATACATTTATGTATATAGATATATTTATATATATAGATATATTTATATATATATTAATATATATAGATATTTATATATATATTTATATAAATTGCCATATTTATATATATATATAGATATATTTATATATGTTTATTTATTTATTTTTTTTAAAACAGTAATCTACGTACACGCGAGTTTCAAGGTAATTACCTCTCATCAGTGTAGTTCAACAGTTTCTAGGGATCGAACCTCAGACCATGTTTACTGTGGTAAACATGGTCTGAGGTTATCAGAAAAACTTGAGATAACTAGGTTAAAAGACAGAGAAAAATTATTAAATATTAAAAAAGAAACTGCTATATCCTGCAAACATTTCAGAATACACGCACTTAAAGAACTCTAAATTAGTAGACTAGAACAATTATGAGTACAACTAACCCCCATCAAATAACCCCTCCCCCGACAAAGAGGATTAGTGAGGTTGCAACTATAATCATACCGGTATGGATTACGTAAGTCGCTTAATATTCTACTTCATCGAGCAGTTATGGTATTACTAACCGAAACAAGTACCTGTATGAAGGTATATTTGTGACCAAACGAGTAATAGAGTGTTTTTGAGTGAACCTCGTAATAATGCATGCATATAGATGTTTTTGGATGTGTGCATGTATGGGTATAGGATCTTTGTATAACCGGGTAGGAAAAGCAATTTATAAAAAAAAGAAGAAATATATAGATGAAAGAAAGTAAGGAATGAAGGGTGAATGAAAGAAAAAGGAAATTAGGGTGAATAAACAAAGATGAAGGTAAGTACTACAATATATAAGCTTATATACTCGGTTTGTATAACCTAAATACTCTGATTTCTGTCATGTGTCATTATATATTATTATTGTATCGTGATACATCTTATGTATATCTGCCTTAGCATCGAAAGAGTGTTTGCTTAATATGAGGATAGGCCTATGAACTTCATGCTGAATTCAATATAAACTTTTACGTAGTGTAAATTTTTACGAAAAAAACCTATAACTTAGGAACATGTAACAAGCGGGTGGGGCTATGAAATATAACTATGCGTGTAGAGTTTGATTGAAAAAGGGAATTTATATGGTAAATGTATTCATGTCTGTCTCTACTTTAGATG
>NC_136512.1:60358600-60423600 GCF_053919585.1 Euprymna scolopes | reverse complement strand
TATATATATATATATATATATATAGAGAGAGAGAGAGAGAGAGAGAGAGAAATATATATATATATGTATATATATATGTATATATATATATATATATATATATATATATATATATAAGATAGTTTTTCTTTTTTTCTTCTATCAGTGAACTTATCAATGGCTGTAATATACAAATACAAAACAAATTTGAATAAAACGAACGAACGATGAATATAACGTTTCATATCTGTATAAAGACGCTGGTCGTAAAAATGATAACCTATATATTATCGTAAATTTGCTTTAAAGAGCCGATTGATTTCCAGCCATAACCAATAAAGAAATGTAATTAAGTATCGGCGATACCTATGTAAGCAATTGATTTTTGACTATAAAATATCGCATGAAAAGAACAAAGTAGAATACAATTAGAAGAAAGAAATTAGATGATTTTACTTGCCGCCGCTCTGCAATAAACCGATGTATTAAATTTTATTGCAGACCGAGACAGATTCTCATTACAAAAGAAGCATAAAAACAATGTTTGCTTTTAGTGCTAAAGCGTAATAATCATCTTAGCGCTGATTGGTGAGAAATGTCGTGAGAACATGGTGTACAGATATTTTAAAGATTCTAAGTATTTCAGGAAATTTACAAAATTCTATTGTGCTAAAGATAAATTCTTAAGCGAAATAACGACACTCTAAATGTGTCGATATTTGTGTTGCGAAGTTTAGAGAAAGAAAACAAGAAGTGTAGCTTTTAAGAATATTACTCCTAATCTGAGCAAGAAAAATGAAAACAAAAAACAGTAAAGGAATTTTGTAAAATACATACTTTATATTTCAGTTAAATTTAAATAAGCAATGGAGCATTTTATGAGGCAATGCAGATAATATACAACTATATAAAAAAGTGTTAAGCTACCAGTACACACACACACACACACACACACACATATATATATATATATATATATATATATATATATATATATATAATAAACGCCTTAAGACGAAAGCAGTGTTTACTGTTGTTTCGTGTGAAGGATTATTGTCAGAGCTCTGCTGTCGGCTATATGCCGTGGTGCTAGTTGAAACAAAGACAAATATGTCTGGCACAAAGATGCGTTAAAACCAACACGATGTTTTATCGGACGCCCGTCAATACAAAAGACGCTTTATAAAACTCCGATTTTGCAAATCGTCTTATTCCGCATATGTGATAAACCAACTGAGGGTATACTTGTACTTGAAGCCACTGCTTAATTACATATTTTGACAACATTATATATATATATATATATATATATATATATATATATATATATAACTACTTCATTTACTCACATAAAATTAATATACGAAAGTATAGATTTATGCGTAAACTTTAAGTATTTACTTAAAAAGTGCTCAATACGTAAGTAGTGCTAGTTGGTAATTTACTAATTCGGCGTTTTATCCACTCTCGGATTCGTCAGGCTTATGCGCGAATTCTGTGGTTGTTTATCGTTTTTATATGGTCCTTTTCTATTGAGGATTTAGTTAGCCAATCAGCTTTCTAGTATCCAACGCGTCCCTTCCTATCAGCCAATGGGCATACATTTTATCGGACAAAGGATCTGTTTTAAAACTAGGTTAGTGTTGTTTTTTATTGTTAGTTTATACATAAATATACATATGTGTACACACATATATGCACATATATATACACATATACATACATACATATATGTGTGATCGTTTATGTATATTTATGTTGATTAAATTTATTTATTTGTTTCTGTCCTATTGTTTTTGTTAGTTTTAAAATCATTACTGATAAGAAGGGGCGCGGTGGATACTAGAAAGCTGATTGGCTTACTAAATCATCAATAGAAGAGGATCATATAAAAGCGATAAACAACCACAGAATTCGCGCATAAGCCTGAGGAATCCTAGAGTGGATGAAACGCCGAATATTCAGTGTAGCTTAATCGCCATATATATTTTATAAATTACTATATATATATATATATATATATATATATATATATATATATACATATATATATATATGTATATATATGTATGTATATATATGTATATATATATATATTATGTTGTGCGATGATCATGTGTGAACATGAATATATATATATATATATATATATATATATATATATATATATATATATATGAATATATATATATATATATATATATATATATATATATACAAGCAAACAGTTAATAAAACATTTTAAACACACTTTGAAAAAAGAGTTAAAACATATTTAATCTGAAAAGGAAACACTTGATAAGTGGATAGTCCTTAATCCGCGAAGTTTCGAAAAAATCCTATCCTTCTCATCAGATCGTAGGAATTAGCAAAATGCGGGATCGGATTTTGCGTGCAAAAGTATTTGATGAAACAACAAGCAAGTCAAAGATCTTACTTGATAACGAAAAGTGAAGCAGAGGGAATATAGTGAGGAAAAAGGTGATTACACGTGAATGGATAGTCTGCTGAAAGATAAATAATTCTATGACGGTAAAATCCAAAAATATTATTTCAAGAAAGTTAATTGTATTTCCATTTGCAGAAATAAAATCCAAGGAAATCTAGTAATTAGATGATGGTCCAAAATAATCCAAAGGCCGAAATCCATGGAATAATTCACAAATATGTACAAGGGAAAAGGGACAAAAATCCAATAATATTAATAAACGAACAATAAGATATGCTTTTCGCATTGCTGCCGAGACACAAATATAAATAAGAAGTTCATATATATATATATATATATATATATATATATATATATATATATATATATATATATTCATGTTCATTCATCATTATCACATAATCATGAACGAACATGAATATATATATATATATATATATATATATATATATATATATATATATATATATATATATATATATATATATATATATATGAAAAGTTGTGCGATAATCACGAATGGACATGAATATATATATATATATATATATATATATATATATATATATTGTCATGTTCATTCATCATATTTCGCAATGTGCTACGGTGCTTGGGGAATTGTAATACTTGCTTTCAGGTGAAGCGCAGGTCATTTCAGAAAACTGTACTTTATCATGAAACAACATTGGAATGATGGTTTTATCTATTGCGAATTAAAAACATCGAAGCAGTAAGCAAAATGTATTTCAGGATGTTCTATCTCTTCAAGTATAATGTAAATATATTCTGCTGCTTAGCACCCAGACACACTAGCTAAACTATTATCAACCTTTTCTTTGAACTTTATTTCATACCACTATAACGGCAGTAATCTAACCGATAATCGTGGTCGTCGTGGAGTTGCATTTGCATCATTGTTAGCATAGTAATTATTATTTTACAGTTTGGCACCTATTCGCTTGAAAAGTTTTCGATCCTAAATACGTAACATTGCCGTGAAAGCACCAACCATTAATCGCTAGCGATAATGATACATGATTGTTTTATATAACCTGGCAAGCTTACGAGTGATTTTGTGAATTATTAAATATTATTTTTGATTACAGCTCAAGAAACTTTAGCAAGGCTAAAATTATCAGTCGATTTTCTCTTTAGAACTTATTTGCTAATTGTGAAAGACGTCCCTACTTTACTAAATAAAATAGCTAAAATATCGGTATTTATTAAGCTTTTTCCACGTACTTAACGACAAATATGTTTCATGTACTAATTATTTTGTCAGAGCAAACTAAATCGAATATATTCTTTTAAAATCAGCTTCTGCGATTGCCATGTGTTTCTCTGATCATAAAGAGGTTCTGAATAAACTTTCTTAAGCAACTCAGCTATGGTATTGACAACAAGAAAAGGCAGGCTACTTCTTTCACGTTGTATTAGATTAGATTTGCTAAACGCTCGGACGATGTTATATACATTCTGAACAACTAAGGTAAAATAGAAATAGACTCAAAACAATTCGTTGTCACAAATCTGACAGTTCATAAATTACACGGCAAAAGTTATTTTTCTCTTCGTTTCCTGCTACACACTTCGTAGACCCGAGACTTCCAGCATAAAGACAAGCTTGCTTGTAAGCAACACGTCTTAACCCGAAAACTGGTTCATTTGTTATTTCAGTAGAGCAATAAAATATGTTACAACAACAAAAAATTAACATGGATCTAATTAATAAATAGATTTACTTTAATGTAATATGCAAATTAAGTTACTTCATAATGCATATTTCATTTGAATATTATATATATATATATATATATATATGTATATAACTACTTCATTTATTCACATAAAATTAATATACGAAAGTATAAATTTATGCGTAAACTTTAAGTATTTACTTCAAAATTGTGTATGATTGTCTTAAAGTTATCTCACTTGACTTTGTTTGAGTCTTTTACTATAACTAATCCATCATTTCTATATAGGCCGATATACGTAGTATCAAATATGCTTGTGAGGTTTATATAGAATGAATACTCCTACAGGATCTGGTGCCCCTGCAGAATCCCTGGCACCCATCGCCATATCAAACGAATTTGTCATTTTAGTTTTTATCAATTAGTTATTGTTATGAATTAGAACTGATTTTCTACATTTTTTAATGATGTTGATTTTCTCCGAGTATATACCTGTGTATGCGTCGGCAAATTCTAAGGCAATGTTAAAAGGTTCTTCGGATATAGAGGGATAGAAGTCTATGATGTCGAACTGTATGAACGTACATTTATTTTTAAACAAGATGATTGCCTCGGCAGTATTTGCCCACTGGCTTAGTTCTAGGTCTTGTTTGATGTATTTGTTTAATCTAGACAGTGTTGCTTTGCTAATTCTACATATTTCTGGTTTAGTTGGGTTTATTAAGCGGGTTCTGGGATTATTATTGAAGTCGTATTTGTGGTATTGAGCAGAATGTATGTCTTTTCTAATGTGTTCTCTGATTAGTTTCTTATATTCTTGTTTCTCTATTTTATAAAACTTTCTAGTTTAATCTGTTTTTACAAAGATTTTATTAGGGTTGTTTATGTTTCTAACGATTTTGTGTAGTTTCCGTTGGAAATTGTTAGGTTGATTGTGGAATTCTACGTTTTTAACTACGTTTAAAAGGTCATTTTTAAAGTTTATCAAAAGGCGCAGTGTTTTCGCACTTTTTAGGATTTTAAAAACATAGGATTCTTTTTTGTTTACGTTTTCATTTTTAAGGAAGAAATTTGATCGCCATCGCATTCGGCGTATATGTTCATCTGTTTTTTTTAAAATTAATTTAATAATCTAGATATGCTTGTGTTATATTCCTAAATACTTAGGAAATAAAGACAAACGTGAGTTACACCGAGTGGTATGTGTAATGGGGTTTATTTATAATACAGAAACGTAAGGCTGCTCGCCTAAGGTAAATAGAAGTACATAGTAACAAGTATGGGGACGAAAGTCTGATAATCAACACGTAAGACTATCCGTCTTACTGCGACTGCTTGTCTGCCGCTGTCTGCCGCTGTCTGCCAAACAGTCCAATATATATATACAGTTTGTAACCGGTGTATAGCCAGTTATGTTCCTTCACAACACCTCCCCCTGAAGCTGAAATCTTCCTGATTTTAGCTTAAATACCTCTTCCTTTTAGGGTCAGGGCTTAATCTCCTGGTAACTTTTCTCTTTCTTGCGCTTTTTCTTCTGGTCAGCGTTACCCGGGGTAAAGGTTTCTGTCCAGCCCGTATGGTCGGTTCAGGCGAAATATTCATTGTTTGCGGTACACACGCTGGTTTTGGTATATCAAAAATATCGCACAATGTTTTCATTGGTGTCTCTTCCACATTTGGAGACAGTCTGGGACGTATTTGATTTCTGTGTCTTTTGCAGACAAAACTTAATCCTTGGATGGTATAGACCATGCTCCCAATCCTTTTTTTGATAATACCTTCAACCCACTGATTTCGTCCATTTTGAAAATTTTTGAAATATACATTTTCACCTGGGGAGAAGCACTTGGTATTAAGGTTTTCTTTTTTGAAAACTTTCTTTTTCTCTGGTAGCAGCCTATCGAAGACAGCTCTTATCTTTCTTGCAAACATTAGCTCAGCCGGGGAAGAATTGACATTATTATTAGGATTTGGTGTCACCCTGTAAATTGCTAAAAATGTTTGAATACATTGTTCGTCTGTGTCCGTAGTAAGATTTTTCTTAAGTGCCCTTTTAAACGTATCTACAAATTTTTCGGCCAACCCATTCGATCGTGGATGGTACACAGGTGTTGTCATATGTAGAATATTTAGTGAGTCACAGAATTCTTTGAATTCATGAGCAGTAAATGCTGTTCCATTATCGCTCACTAAGGTTTTTGGCACTCCAAAACGGCTAAAAATTTCATTAAGCGCACTCACAGTGTTTTTTGCTGTTGGATGTCTAAACTTAAATATTTCTGGCCATTTTGAAAAAGAATCTACAATAATCAAGTAAAAATAACCATTTATAGGTCCCGCATAATCAATATGCAGACGTGACCAGGGTAGGTCCGTCTTTGGCCATGGCGTCGTTTTTACTGGAGGATCTCGAGCTGCTAATTGACATCCTCTGCATGTCTTGACACATTTTTCAACTTCCTTGTCCATACCAGGCCAGTACACATATCCTCTCATAAGGGATTTCATTCTCGAAATGCCCGGATGACCTGTATGAAATTCCTTCAGAATTTTCCTCTGTAACGTTAGTGGAATTACGATCCTCTCACCATACATGAGCACATCTTCACAGATGGAAAAAGGCGTTGTTTGATCTACCTTTTTATTTTTTTTTATCCATCCCAATTGATTTTTCATTTTCTTAATGAAAATGTCATTTACTGCCTCTTTTTTTATTTTTTCGAAAGTTACCGGAAGTTCACGTATCATATTACACATTGAACTTGTACATTCACTTTCGTCTTTAAGCGCAGCAATTACCGTTTCTTCGAAACTTTCGCTTCTTTTAGGGATCAACCGTGATAATGCATCTGCGTGTCCTAACTTTTTTGAGGATACATGTTCCATCTTAAACTGATAGTTTAAGAGGGTTACAGCCCATCGCTGTAATCGATTCGCAGTATGTGTGGGAATGCCTTTCTTTGATCCAAATATGGTAAGTAGGGGTTTATGGTCGGTTTGCAAAATAAAAGATCGTCCATGGAGAAATCGATTGTACTTTGTAATTCCAAATATTATCGACAGCGCCTCTTTTTCAATTTGGCTGTAATTTTTCTCCGCTGCAACCAACGTTCTTGAAGCATGGGCGATAGCTTTTGTCCTACCATCCTCATACTTGTGAAGTAATACAGCGCCAACACCGTAATCACTGGCGTCCGTTGCTAGTATTAGTTCCTTTTCTGGATTGAAATGTGCCAATGCTAAGTCTGACAGTAGACATCTTTTGATATTTTGGAAAGCAGATTCACATTCCTTATTCCAGTTCCATTTAACACCCTTTTTCAGTAACTCGTTAAGAGGAGCTCTTAAATTATGTATGTTAGGGATGTAAATTGCATAGTATTGAACTAATCCCAAAAACGATTTTAATTTTGTCACTGAATCTGGAGCAGGCATCTTTTCAATTGCTTCAGTCCTTTGTGGATCCGGTCTTCGACCCTCTTTGTCGATTATTTGACCTAGATATTTAATTTTTTTCATAAAAAAATCGCATTTTTCTGGGCTCAATTTAAAACCAAATTCCTGTATTCTTTTGAATACTTCTTTTACATGCTTCTTATGATCTTGCAAATTTTCACTTTTAATTAGGATATCGTCAAGGTAGACCATTGAAAATTCCAACCCTGCCAGCATCGTGTCCATAATTTGCTGGAAAATAGCAGGAGCAACCTTTAATCCAAAAGGAAGCCTCTTTAGCTTAAAAATGCCCCTATGAGTATTTATGCCTAAGTATTTGGAGCATTCATCGCTGATCTTAATTTGCAAGTAAGCATCTGAGAGGTCTATCTTAGAAAAATTTTTTCCTCCGTTAAGCTTAGAGAACAGATCTTCTGCGGACGGAAGGGGATAATTATGGTCCAATAGACAGTCATTTAAACCCGTTGAAAAATCTCCACAGACCCTTATTCTGTTATTTTTTTTCTTTACATACACGGTTGGACTTGCCCAATCTGTGTGGTTAACTTTTTCAATGACTTCCAGTTGTTGAAGTCTATCCAACTCTTTTTCGATTGCGTCCATCGCTGAAAAAGGCACATTCCTTTTAGGTTTGAATACTGGAGTGGCATTTTTCTTTAATTCAAATTTTGCCTCTGTCTTAATACAGAGTCCTAGTCCTTCGGCAAAAACATTGGGAAATTCAGTTTTCAAATCCTTCAGGAAGTCTTCCCTTTGGTTTGCTTTTTCTGCAGTTAAAACGTTACAAAACGAATTTATGGGTTTCTCCCATAAATTAAACAGGACAATCCAATCTACCCCAAACAGGCATGTATTCTTTCCTGGTACGACGTACACTTTGGATTTATGAGTCTGGTTAGCGAATGTCACTTTGCATTTTAATTCTCCCTTGAACTCTAATCTTTTGCCGCACACACTTCTCGCCGTCTTTCTGGTTTTCGTTAATTCAGGTCGACCTATCCTTTTCCATATATCTTCATTTATAATACTAATATCTGCACCGCTATCCAGAAGCAATGTAACCAGATGTCCATTTATCCGAACATCAACATATTTCCGTCTTTCGCAGCTTTTTTCTTTATTCATGCGAAGCGTATTTACATTATCGGTCCCTTGTCTTTTCTTCTGGGCACAGTATGTTCCCTTGTGACCTCTGAGACCACATTCATAACATATTTTGTTCCTAAACCAGCAGGTCTTATTGTTGTGTCTTAAACTACCACAACATTTACACTTTAGCTTTGGGTCTTTGTATCCTTTAAGGATCCTGTGTTCTTGGAACCTGGACTTTCTTGTGGTCCCTTGCCTTTTTACTTGCTGCACCTTAAAAATATTTTTCTCTTCAATGCGAGTGTTGTCTTTCTTGATGTTAATCAGACGTTGACACTCTTCAGTGACTTTTTGCAATGTTATGTTAGGATCCGCCTCCATAATTGTTAGGATCCGTGAACGTATATCTTTGTCCCTTGGTGCTGTGAGACCTTGTACAAAGATTAAACATTTAAATTGGTCTGCGGAAATTTCATTCAATTTAAATGATTCGCATAAACAGTTCACAGTGCAAGCATATTCTAGATAGTCTTCAGCTTCTGCCTTCTGAATGTTCAAACATTTGTATCTAGAGTGAAATAGGCTATCCCTTTTATCAAATATTTTCGACAAGGTACTAATTGTTTCCTCGAACGAAACCTCCTCCGGTTTTTTTGGTAGAATTAGATTTGCATACTTGGTGTTTTCATCAGTACCCAGTTTTTGTAGTAGCAGGGTAACTTTTTCCTCATCGGTCCAGTCTAAACATCTTTTCGTAAAAATTGTTTCGTATCTTCTGTAGTATGCAGGGAAAGTAACACCAGTATCCGGGGAGTAACGAAATTCCGTTAGTGAATTTGAAATACCCTCGGCAGAAAAATTAGTCTTCTTCCCGGTCGACGTTAGAATTAGCTTTTCTAAATTCTTTTGCTGTGTCGACATTTGTCGTTGTAGTATGTTTGTTTGTTCTTGTTGTGCCTCTAAAGTTTTTTGTGTTCTTTCTTGTTGTTGTTGCAGCTGTTGCTGTAGCTGTTGTTGTTGAATTTGTTGTTGTTGTTGTTGTTGCGCTAAAAATTGTTGAGTCATTTTTGTCTGTTCCTGGATGCTAAGGGCTAGAGCCTTAGTTAACTCTGCTAATTGTTCCATGTTAGCTTCTAGTACAAACATGTCTTTTCGAATTCTACACAATAATTCCAAAGAAAAATCGTAAATTTACGTATATCGTAAATTAGTAGCAATATGCAGACACAACACGTTTCAACAAAGTTCATCCATAGTAATTCAACAGGCTTTGTAAAATAATTCTTTTTTTTTTTTTTTTTTTTTTTTTTTTCAACAACGTAAGTTCATACACAAAATATTTCTTACTTCCCACGACAAATAGTTCCAATTATTTATATAAAGGCAATAACAAACTATTAATTTTCCAAAAAAAAATATATATATGGCTGCCGTTCCCACGTGGCATAAAATGGTACAATAGTCGTTGTATTTATATTTTTTCTTTCGAAACTCGTAATCCTTTAGTGTAGTTTCGAATTCAACTTGCGACCATTTTTTTTTTTAATTTTTTTTACTTGTCAAAATAAATATAAATTCCACTTTACCTTGAACATGTTTCTATAATTTCTTGAGTTCTTTACGAAGAAAAATCCGTACTTTTCGCTACTTTAGGTAGGAAAAATTTTTAAATTCATTGACGCACGTGGTCAAAAATCCTTGTGTAGTTTGTTTTTTTCGTAAAACAAAAAATCCTTGCATTGTACACAGTCCTTGGTACGGTAATTTATCTCTGTTAAGAGAAAGAACATCCTTTCGTCGCCATTGTTATATTCCTAAATACTTAGGAAATAAAGACAAACGTGAGTTACACCGAGTGGTATGTGTAATGGGGTTTATTTATAATACAGAAACGTAAGGCTGCTCGCCTAAGGTAAATAGAAGTACATAGTAACAAGTATGGGGAAGAAAGTCTGATAATCAACACGTAAGACTATCCGTCTTACTGCGACTGCTTGTCTGCCGCTGTCTGCCAAACAGTCCAATATATATATACAGTTTGTAACCGGTGTATAGCCAGTTATGTTCCTTCACAACAGCTTGCTAGGCGTGGAGATTGTTTTAGCGATGTGTCGAAATTAACTCTTTCTATATCTATTTTTAATGTGGTGAAATAAATACTTTTAAGAGTTCTCAACTGTTTCAGAAGCTAAGTATAACTACTTCATTTACACACATAAAATTAATTAACGAAAGTATAAATTTATGCGTAAACTTTAAATATTTACGTCAAACGTGCTCAAAACGCAGGTACAGCAAGTAAGTAATTTATAAATATATATGGCGATTAAGCTACCCTGTATATTCCGCGTTTCATCCACTCTAGGATTCTTCAGGCTTATGTGCGAATTTTGTGGTTGTCTGTCGTTTTTATATACGCAACTTCTATTGAGATTTTAGTTAGCCAATCAGCTTTCTGGTATCCAACGCGCCCTTCATATCAGCCAATGAACATGCACTTACAGGAGAAAGGCCCATTTGAGCTCTGGTTTACCTGATTCTTTGCGTGTGTTCTATTTAGCCTGGATATCTAGTGTCTTGGCCTGTTTTAAATCTAGGTTAGTTATTTATATGTTATTATATATATATATATATATATATATATATATATATATATATATATATATATATAAAGAGAGAGAGAGAGAGAGTATGGAAACTATTTTATGAAATAGTGCGTCTTCAGTAAATATTAATCTACTTATGAACAAAAAAGATGCACAGTTATATGAATTTAGTTGTAACTAATATATATGAATTTATGTAACAATTTGTCGTTTTAAACTCCAAAAAAAATCTTGAAATGTCGCTGATCGAAATTCGTTCTGAATAAACGAATAATAGCAATGAGTTAATTTCATACGGAACCCACACAGTAAAGAATGATTGGTGAAGACATTGATTGTGCTAAAAGGAATGCTTCTTACTGTAGGATTTTAAGAGTTTATATTTATTTTCGTGAATTTTTTTGTGGATTTATGATGACCAGCAACTAGCCTAATTAACACAATAACTGTCAAGAATTTCGATTGGTGGCCAGTTTGTTTATCTCAGTTTTAAGTTATTGGATGTTTGTTTTGATACGATTATGAAGTGATTCGTCATCATAATAACCCGTTTATATAAACAGTGCAAATAGACACTAAAGAATGATCAAGCACCTGATACAATTTCAAAAATCAAACTCATACATCAACACAATAAACCCAATACCAGAGCGATGCCAACCGGACAAGGATGGTTCTTTGAATAAGCTGCTGATAAAGACGATTTAAGCGATTATTATTAGTGATGTCCCTTGAAGAAGGTGAGGAGAATTCCCATATTTGTTGTAGGACGAGACCGTAAAATTGATGAAAATGAATAAAATATCTACAATCCTAAAAATCATTGGTAGCAAGTAGCAAGCGCTCCAGGGTTGAGGATTTTATTCTAATAACAGTATGGGCAGGACAACCATCGAGGCATCTCAATACAAGTCCGTGTATATTGTCGCGAGTTGAAAGGCGGCCAGAGACGGCTAGAGACAAAGAGAGTTTTGGATCCGAGAGACAGGAGGTGATAAAATAGAAATAAAGAATGATCCTAAAAAAATCCCAACTATTCCCATCACAAAACTGCACTTCGTCAAGACTGAGTAGTAAACTTAGATCCATAACGAAGCGTTTAATCGCCTCAAATACTCTGTGTTTCTTCCCCGCATACGACAGGAGACAGAAGAAAACTTAGAGAATAAATCAAGTAAGCCACTCTCCAGTAAACTAGGGAAACCAAGTCAAGCGAAAATACAAACTGGGCCCTAGAATGACTAAATTCGATGACATCACCAATTACCGTATTTGGAGGTGGAAAAAGTTGAGCCCATTAAGGTAGGATCGTGCGTAAACCCACATATCTTTATTACAGTTTAGTTTTGCCGTATGCAAAGATATACTCTTTGTCATTCCCTCCAAAAGTTGTTATATTATATTATTGTTGTCCCGACACGAGTATTAAATTAATAATTATTTTCATGTGATATAAAGATATTATTTCTCCTTTTGACTTCAAATAACATTTGCTTACCAGCTATAAACCCTTTGGTGACCACCACCAGAAGATTTGTCTTATTTATTTTATATATTCTGAGGGGAAGTGCCAATTCTTCATACTGGACTTGGGGGTACGTTATATGTATGTATGTATGTATGTATGTATGTATGTATCTATCTATCTATATATATATATATATATCCCTCTCTCTCTATATATATATAGAGAGAGAGAAAGCTTTCTCTCTCTCTCTCTCTCTCTCTCTATATATATATATATATATATATATATATATATATAGAGAGAGAGAGAGAGAGAGAGAGAGAGAGAGAAAGAGAGAATATACCGGAATATATATTAGAATATTAGTCACATACAAACAGACACAATCATGAAAAATAAAATTCAATATATACGCATAACATTTCTCATGCTAGCTTTATTAATTTAGGCCAGAATTATGTCCACACAAATATATAAACATATATACATACAGAGAATAACATTAGTCAATTTATTAATTGGTGCGTGAAATAAGTATGGGGACATATAAGTGTACATAAACGTCATGCTAATGGGTTTATTAGATAAGACATGCAGAGAATCAGGGAAATATACACAGAACACGGAAAGAGACAAGTACAGAGAGAGACAAACACTGAAGGAAGTAAAAGAGTTAGGTCGATCACCAGTCGCATTATATATACATTAGTTAAATTTACATTATTTCTCTTTACTCTATGAACATATTAAGAAGAGAGCCTGTGACTCCTTCTTCCATATTATATTAACTGAGGTAATGGCGACTCCTATCGATGAAACTATTGCAAGTTTAGCGAAAATAATAACACAGTAAAATTACAATATATATATATATATATATATATATATATATATATATATATATATATATATATAGTCTTTGAAGTTTTTAACCTTTAAAACTAGACAAAAAATAATATTTTTATCATTCGTTAGAAAACCATCTAGCCAGTAAGTCATTTAATCACCTGCAATCCCTGCATCAACTATAATACCAATAATTTATTTTTCAAGGGGTTATCAGTTGTTTTTATATATATATATATATATATATATATATATGAGATAGATAGGTAGATTGTTATATATATATATATATGTGTGTGTGTGTGTGTGTGTGTGTATGTGTGTATAATAATGCACAAATGATTATGTGTAGCTCAGTCGTAAAATACAGAAAAATACACACGGACAACGTCGCCTATATATACATCTATATCTATCTATCTATCTATCTCTCTCTCTCTCTCTCTCTCTATATATATATATATATATATATATATATATATGTATATATATATATATATATATATATATATAGTTTAAAACTGGTTGGACAATTTTACCTTTAAAAAAATTGTATGTGTTTTAAAAAGCTCTGGTTTCCATATTTGTAATGTTTTCTGGTGGCTGTAGCTTATAGAACTTTAGAACGATCAGCATAAAAAAAATTATATTCAAACATAGATTACAAATTTACGGTCCAGAGGAAACCTGTAAGAACATTAAGGTTACAGACAATCGTTAAGTAAAATTGCAAGTTAGCTTCCAAAGTATCTCTGTTGCCTAAGACATTTAAAAAAGTTATCTCAATTTAGAAAATATAGAGCTCACAAGAAAAACATTGGCAGCTGACACGTATTGCACTTAGCAAATAAACAGTCGTAACTTTTGAGTGTGTATATCATAATCGCTTGAAATATTAAGAATATTATTAATATAATATGTTTTAATAGAAACTACATTGTTCTAATTATTATCATATATAGTTTTAATTTACATAACTATTGATTGTAAACCGTCATAATTAATTGACAATCCAGTCCGGTTTGCAAAATTACAATATGAGAAAATGCAATATATACATTATCCGATTCAATACGGTGACATTATCATAATAAATGCACTTCAACACACACACACACACAATATATATATATGTATATATATATATACATATATAAATATGTATATATATATATATATATATATATATATATATGAATAATTATATATATATATATATATATATAATATATATATATATATATAAACTGGGTTCATTTGTATTATTTGTCATATTAATCTTTTTTGATGATGCCTCTGTTCAGTCTCGACAGACAAAGGATACCTTCTGCAGGGGCAGCTGCTCTATTTATCGGCACTCTTTTGGGTCCAATGGCATAGAGGACGACTGAACGCAATGCCGATGTAAGCGGAGGCTCATACAGCACCTGGAAGTGTCCAACGGTCACCAATTTGGTATTGACCAGCTTCAAGTTTGCTTATCTCAAGTGATCTTGCGGGAACCATTGTGTCAACGTGGTTATGCTGTGTATTACTATTCTTTATTGTGTTAACAATTACACTCACGCGCTGTAGGTGCATCGCTTAAGATAAATCTTCACACCAAGCATATAAAGCATGTAGAACAAAACGTCTTATTTTATACACGTACATACACTGTTTTTTTTGTCCGTTCCAATAATCGAACAGAATTTCCAATTCATTAATACATCCTAGTGTAGTTTAAACTCTGCTATAAGAATTGAAACTATAACCAACAAAACACTGTCACTTAAAAATATTGTTACGTTAAAAATGTAACCTTTACATTATGCGATAACGTTTACATTAATCTATGAATGTGAGGACTTCTATACGATACCGATACGAAGTGTATACTATTAGTTATCATATATTTATATATATTAAAGCGAAAATGTATGTATGTGTGTATGTTTGTGTGTCTGCTAAAAACTTTCGACAGACACAACAAAAATTCACAAACTTGGTCTCATATGAAAGTCCAACCTTCCGGACGACAAATATCCAAAAATTGTCCCAAAGTGACTATCAGAAGTGCATCAACTGATCGATTTTCTGCAGGGGGCCCCCCAAAAAGTGACATTTTAATGTTAAACATTACATATTTTTAAATCGATTTATAACTGCCCCAAAAAATACGGCCGCCAAGTCTTCTACATAAAGTATACACGCGGCCGTTTATTTTGGGTCAACTTGTATTTAAAACCCGCTGAGTCATGTCACGTGATCTTGACGTCACCAACCTCTAATGGCGGTCTTAATTTACACTTTAAAAATGTTGTTATCGGTAAAAAAAAATTAATTAAAGCTAAACTATGAACTTCTACGCTATGGCAACGTTACCAAAGTTATTACCACATTCAAAATAGTTAGACTCGATAGTTAAACGAAAAATAATAATCCAAACATGTGAAGTAAAATAAAAACATACGCTTACAAAAAATATTATCGAACGAAGTTTTTAAAAATAACAAGCAGTCAGACGCCATTTTCTAGTCTATAGAGTAAGGCAGACGAAGTGAGTGAGAGAGAGAGAGATAGAGAGAGAGAGAGATGTCTAGACTGATTCGACAGGGGGGAGGGTCAAAAACGCATACGCCAGATGACGTCATGACGTCGTGACCTGATTTACTTTAAATAGTTCATAAACCGAACAAACTTAATATACGCCGCTTTAGCGTAGGTAGTTAAGGGTTGGTTCATTATCTAAACGTTTTGTGTTCGAATCGTGGTGTGAGATGTCTTTTTTTTCGATTTTTTACATGTAAATATTGAACCCTGTATTATTTAAGCCATTTTTCACGTAACGTTCGTTCGTTTTTCTGTGTTAATTTGTGTTTTACCCCCCCCCGCTTAATTAAAACGTTGTTTTATTTTCTTACTTCGCTTATAACAATGCTTACATCGTCATCATCGTCGTCGTAACTCTCGACGACTTTCAAATATCTTTCACTTCTGGCTGGCCGATTTTATTTTACAACTTCGCCTCAGGGGTTCGGCTTCGATCCTACCCCCCGGTTTATTTTTAATTTAACACCACACACCCCTACAAACACCCGGGCAACGCCGGGTACCCCCCGCTAGTATATCTATAAAAGTGAAAATGTCTCTGTGTGTCTGTCTGTGTACACTTCCCTACCAAAATATTCTGTAAATTTTTAGTCTACTTACTCGAAATTTAGTCATACATGGGATTGAGATTTGGGGGAAAAAGGTTTAATTCGTTTTCGCTATAAATTTTGCTCTCAAAGGGGTCAAAGTTTAACGATTTTACCTGTAAAATCTCTACCAAACTCATCTGCCAATTTTAAGTCTGAACACTTGAAATTTTAGATATAGTAAACCTGGACATGAATCTTACGTTATAATTGTATTTGAGCCTAAAAATAAATGCTAAGAGGTCATAATTAGTGTCAAAGTTAAAACAAAAATTTACCTTTGCGGTCTCTACAAAATTACTCAGCCAATTTCTGGTTTAAAAAATTAAAATTTTACATAAAGTGTATTGAGACAGAGATCAAGTTTTTTAATCGTTTTTTTTCTTGGAAATTGGGCTTCCAAGGGGTAAAAGTTCCAAAGTGGTCTCTAACAGGCTATTAAGCCAATTTGGGGTCTAAACATTTGAAATTTTACATAAAAGGCATTCAGAAATGAATCAACCTTTTTTAGTCAGTTTTTGGGCGAAAATTTTGCTGGCGAAAGGTCAAAGTAAAAAGAGTTGACGTTTGCAGACTCTACCAAACTCCTCCTCCATTTTTGGGTCGATCATCTTGAAATTTTAGATGTAGGTTACTTGGACATGCGTCAAACATTTTAATTAATTTTGAGCGTAAAACAATAAATGTTTATGGGTCACAATTAGAGCCAAATTTTGAAAAAAATGATGTCTGCGATTTCTACCAACTTTTCTCTGTGGTAGTTAAGGAAACCTATTATATAGAAAGAGATTCCCGTATATGCGCACGCTTCTTAATATATATATATATATATATATATATATATATATATATATATATATATATATATATATATACGTATGCACATTAAGTTATGAACAGCACATAAGTCAAGAGAAAAGCAGAGCGTAACTGCTAGTTTT
The DNA here is from genome assembly GCF_053919585.1 of Euprymna scolopes. Classification (NCBI taxonomy): domain Eukaryota; kingdom Metazoa; phylum Mollusca; class Cephalopoda; order Sepiida; family Sepiolidae; genus Euprymna; species Euprymna scolopes. The sequence goes on along the minus strand of NC_136512.1, from coordinate 60,405,890 downwards.
ACATAAATATTTATATACCCATTACTACAACCGTTTGGCTACACATTAAAGCTTGTCTCAACCGAAGTTTTAATAATGCGAATATCCATATAAGTGAATGCTTTTCACGCCTTTATATTAAAGCAGGTAAATAGGCCAATCAGTACAAATAACATGACCTCATAAATATAATTGTCTTTTAAATTCCAAGCCGTAAAATTATCAATAGGAAAATGTATTTACAAGATGATATGTGTAATAAAGCTTTGGTGTAGATTAGTGATTCTTCTCACGCACATTAATTTCAAAAATAAAGCTGAATCTATTTGTGTTAACGTAGTGTAGTATTAACGTTAGCTATTTAATTTTAGTTTTCTCATTAATCGATTTACTGTAAATCAATGTATAATTAACTTACATGCGATAATTTAAACGTCGCGGTGTCAGCTTAAAGAAAATAATTTAAATACCTAATTTGATTCTTATGTATAGATTTTTTTATCATATTTTATTATATTAACTGAACTAAGCAGGCAATTATGTTTTGGTATAAAGAAATCGCGCTTCTAAGGTGCAAAGTGAATGTTTAATGCGTTTTAGTCAGTCCGGAATAAAATTAATATTTGACTTGTATATAATATTGATATGCAAACAATATTGATTAAAAACCTGTATTCACCATTTAACACTATCGATTTTAGCATATTGCTGAGAATTTACCTATTATTATTATTATTATTATTATTATTATTATTATTATTATTGTTATTATTATTGTTATTATTATTGTTGTTATTGTTGTAATTGTTGTTATTGTTCTTGTTGTTATTATTATTATTATTATTATTATTATTTTTATTTTTTATTTTTTTTTTACTCACTAAGAGTAATCAGCCGAGGACAACTTGAGGTCTTCTCGGGACAACAAATCGCCTCAGAATGCAAGTACTCTCTACCTCTTTCGATAAACATTACAGATGAATTTGCGTTACTGTAACAGACGCTTAACATTTATTTTTTGTTGGCGGCAATCATAGGTCTTCACTGAAATTTGGGTGGCAAAATGCTTTCAGAAGGTTCAAGTTTTCTTAGCACTCATCCAGCCGATTATCTGGTTAGTGCTTTCTCTCTGCGGTCTTTCCATCGTCCTAACTCGCTTCTTTGGTCTTGCATTAGTTTTTGATGATACAAAAATGATTGGAGGAAGGAAGGGGCGCAGTGAATGTTAACTTACCATTTTAGTTTCAGTTATCATGAGTCTATCTGATGTTCTCTGATGTTTTACATCCGTAGTATTTGCTGCATGTCCAGTTTGCGCATGTAACTCATTTTTGTAAGTTTCGGAATTCGAGGGTGTTCCTTAATATTTAAGCCGTTTCCATTACTTATATACGTTGTATCCCTTTGATTCCAGTCTCTCTTATTCTATTTTACTACTTTTTTGGTATTGTTCCTAGCACTTTTACTATAAATGGTGTTCTCACAGGGCGTCTGAAAGAGTTGGTAATTTTAATGCGTATTTGCAAGTACAGGCAAGACGGTTCTTTGCTAAACTTACTGCATAATACACCAGAAAGCTCTGTGTTCTAAAACGTTAAACCCAAAATGATAATACCTTTTCAACGTATATCGTCTGTTCTCTTCCCGCTGAATTACTTCAAAGGCGGCTATTTTGTTTACACCTGAATAACACTGATGGTGACCACTTTGAGTTATTGTTGCATACTTATTTCAGATGGCATGGTCGAAGAAAATATATACAAAATTTCGGGATCTCTGTCTAGAAATATAAGTTTTCTTCAAAGAAGTCATCAAAAGTCAGAAGTGATGATAAGTGCCTGCTTTACTTATATTTTTATTGATCTGACAAAAATTTATCAGCCCATATCTGGAGCTGCAAGGGAAATACAAAACTGTGATTAATCTGTGATTAATTAATGCTGTCAATCGAAAAAGGGACCATCTTTCCTTGAAGTTGAAGCACCATTTTTTAGCAAACTTCCAAAACTCCACACCAGAGCTGAAGCATGGGAAGTCATGACTGCAGCTCATAGTGCGCACTGCAAAAATCAATATGAACATTGCCTGTACGAATTTGATAAAAAATTCAGGTGTTTTTCTTTACTGCAACCTATTGGTAAATTATGTGCTCTCGCGGTTATTAAACTTGCAACCGAAATTACAACACCGTTCCACCTAAACTAATGTAGTGTTGAGGATAACATTTTGATACAAAAATCTGATATTGAGTTGATGTCTAGAACGCGCTGACAGTTTTGTAACTTTTTTATAAATGGAAATTTACACATGAGAAAATATGCAACTTTATTGACTGCAATATTTGGTTCCACTATTCCATGTGAGTCAGTTTTTCCAACATGATTATTATATCGGAGTACTGATCTTTTATGACTGCAGATCAGTAAGAGGCATGTTTGAGGCTCGTTCAGAATCTACTTCTGATTTATGCATCCCTGGCAAATTTCCTTCAGTGTAAGTTATCAGAGTAATACAATGTCAAAAATACACAATGTTGCATTGAGCAATTGGATTCATATAATTTTGCAAGGTAGGCCAACATATATGGATCTTTAGACGAATTCATTATATTTTAATAAATGAATTACAATTGCTTATACATAACTTAGTAGATCATTTTAACTTGATCATTTTAGAAGTAGCTAACGCACTGCAAAAGTGTGCCACCCCTGGTGTAAAAGTAAGTGAATTCTTTACCCCACTTCAGAAAAGTAATAAAACAATATTTTGTAGTCCAGAATAAACTGGCATAACACAAAATTGTCGTTAAGGCTCAAGGAGCATTGAATAACTGAGAATAGAAAGCACTAACCAGATCTTTACTGAATAAGTGCTAAAAGGACTGGAACCTTACAATTTTTTTCTTTCGCCGAAATCTCAAGTTAAGGCAATAATAGTTACCTGGAATAAACCAAATGCAAACTACTGTTGTTATATTGCAAATTTAATTGCGAGAGTAACCTAAGAGGGTGGAGACTATTGGATGTCTGGTTGTAACCTAGACTCCAGAGGACACACTAGCTTGTTGACAATAATAACCTGTGATTATGGTCCCTGTGAGAATTTGTAGATGATGATGACGATGATGATGATGATGATACTATTAATATTTTTTTTGTTATCATTATAAATGTATTAGTTATAATACAGTCACTATCTTCTTTTACTTTAAATTCGCAATATCTTAATGAAAGTAAATATTCAATAAATATATTTCAATTATAGTTTGGTTCGAGCGATGTAATTTATTATTCAGATTCATCTATTGTTATTATATTGATTGGAGAAAATCAATCGGCTTATTATTATTATATTCAAGGTGAAATACATTCATGCCAATGACAACAGCCATTTAGTTATATCGCTTTACTGCGGATGCGAAAAGAAATCATAATATCCACAAACGCGATTAACTGCATATAAACTCATGCGATATGTATATTCATTATACACAATGAATGTACTATAAAGTTATAACCTATGAAGTTATTTAGTAATGTTTTAACGGTTTGATAATAATAGAAATTAGGTTTGTAAACATTGAATCTGATGAACCGATATTCAGCTGTAGTATTTATATCATGTATTCAAAATATTTGAAAAGGTACTGAGATACCGATGCTTTGATATGTATCACGTTAAACTCACTAAAAATAATTAATATCTTACTTAAAGGGCATAAAATACTATTTCCTGAAAATATCGTCGTCCATTGTTTATGTATATATATATATATATATATATATATATATATATATATATATATATATATATATTATGAAACAAAATAAACATTAGAATGGTTTGTCTGTACCTTAGCTAATATCAGATTTGTAATCTTGTTTATTGCAAACTATTTATTTAGAATGGGTAAAGTACTTAACGTTTTACTCAAAGATGTAAATGAATACGTATAATAGACATGTAAATGTGGTTTAAAATACTCACTCTATACAACACATACACACACATATATATGTGTTTTTGTGTGTGTTTGTGTGTGTGTGTGTATTGTACTAAAGGAAGGAGTGTCAGATTAATTCGAACATCACGAATGGTTTATATTGTGTGTTTTAAAGTAAAACTTTAAGTACACATCTCCTTTATATGAGATAAAAGGATAATTTTTTCCAAAGATTTTTTGTTTATAATCGACTTGACGTCAATCTTTTTATATATTCTCAAAGTGTTTAAACTCTCATCTCTGCAGTTTAATGTTCTTTTCATTAATGTTATATGTGAAAAATAAAAGAGAAATAATAGTTATTATCGATTACACTAAATATGATCGATGGCGTCTTTGAACTCTTATAAGAAAATCGATTCAGCTATTTTATAGAGCAATGCTAATATAGTCTACACTTATTTATAAAGAACGTTTTTTGAACCTATATGCGTGGGGGAGCTTGAACGACTGCTTGAGAGACATTGAATGCCTACTTGACAAGGAGCGATTTACTGCTTACTAGACAGTATCTTCGAGTGGTTCACGTCCCTCTCTACTGGAACCCCTGGCATGGGAATTGTGTTTACCTATATTCCAAATCATATAGTGTTTGCTATCCAAAGAATATCTTCTTTGCATGACTTTTACGAGGAGCAGTTCACCTGTCTAATAATGTTATTTCAAACCAGAGCACAATGTTGGATAGTCAATCAGACTGGGTGAATCCTTATTCTGACACAAATAAGACGAAAGGACTAAAAAAGCATTTACTATACCATGTCAATTGTGCAGTGGAAAATTATTTACTATCCAAGGCATTAGTAGGTAATTAACTAATGGAATATTCGAATAGCTACGTATCTTATACAAAAATAAGTTTTTCTTCCCAGGAACAGTTTTGTTTTTTTTGTTTTTTGTTTCAGTTTAGTTTTGTCGAAGCTCGAACAAATTATTGTTCGAGCTTCGACAAAACTAAACTGAAACAAAAAAACAAACCGACAATTTTATGTCTTTGCCGCCTATTTTGGCATTACTCCGAAAGCGTTATTATTTCTATATATAATAATATACGTAGATATTCTGTTTTCCAAAATAACGGAAAACAAATACGGTTTTCTATTTTTAAAATTCTCGACGTAAGTTATGTTACAATGAAATTAAACCATCCATGGATGTTTCATGTTTTGGCGAGTATAATTTTTGCATCTTAGTGCTACAACATTAAATTCGCAAATTATTCGAGGTTAAATGATATTTGCAGTTCTCATAGAACATTCTTCATTATCGACATTGTCATATTTCACATATGACTATTTAATCATACATTTTAAAGAATATAATGACGTAGTTTGTCTTATTATTCTATCTGGAAATAAATCTCATATCCGCTCCCTTCTAATTATCAAAAGCAATTGCTATAAAGAGGGATTCATTTCAAAGCTAATATAATTCACTATGTAATAGTGAATTATATTAGTGTAATAAAACCACAAGGTTCCCTGCCCGAGAACACATGCCGGTCATAACGCTGTGCCCTGATTATTTCCCGATTATCTTTATATATTGTTAGATTTTGTTAAGCTAGGTTGTTCCTGAAAGTTTAGTATGAATGTTGGATCATAACAAAATAATATAAAGTTTCCGTTGGTTGTAGCATGACGCGTGTTTAGAAAATTATTTAAAATCGAGACAACTTATAATGCATTATTGGTTACCTTCCCTTAATTAACCGATAGAGTATAAGCAAAACAAGATTTCGTATAAAAACACAAGGTAAGGACGGACGGATGTTATAACACCAAGATTACAAGTGGGTTTTATAATCTCTCAAGTAAAGAATATTACATATAGCGGCAAGTCTCTCACATGGTTTTTAATTACATACACATTAACCGTATCTCACTGGTCAGAACTGATAATGTCTACAAATTTTATGTAGAATTTCAGTTTTAGACATTAAAGTGTAAAAGTCGGTCTTTAAAGAATGTTGATACCAAATACCTCCCAAAGAACAATACAATTTAGCCAGGTCAAACTAAAGTTTCAATGTTGACTGTAAAAAATATGAAGCGGTTTTGAAAGAATGTAGTTGATGAATATAAACAATATATTTGATATATTCCAATCACTACAATTCCTGAGAAAACGGCCCCTTAAGTAAGACATTCTATCAAATCTCCAATACTAATGATTATTACAATACTATCTCATTCATTACTGTACACGCAATAAACCTTATCCCTGAGTGACCTCCTGGTCTTGATAAGTGGTGATCCCCCCATGTATTAAAAAATTATACAAATAAAACATATCAAAGAAAATAAACGATATTGAACCCGCGCCTTACTCAGCCTTACCTGTGTTGAATTCGAAATGCTATAATTTAAACAGTAATATATATATATATATATATATACATTACGCTGATGGAACATTTGTTATTAACCTGACTGCTTATTTCACACGTTGAGAATGTAAAAGTAAATTTAGCACTTACACTTTTGACTAGCTTATGCCTTCTGCAATGCGTTAAAAAATGGAGTCTGTGGCCCAAAAATTAATTTACTGACAACTCCATGAATTGGTTCTGTGTTTAGGTTTAAAGTTGATCATCACCATGATTTGCTTGGACTTGCTTTCTTTATCTCTAAGAATATAAAACAAAAAAATTAATTTTAATTTTTAAATTCAATCTGTCCTGTTGTAAAATTAGATTGAATTTTGAAAAATGTGTCAATAAATTAGCACTAGACATTCAACTAGATTTGCATAAATGGACTTATTTAAATTACCAATATTTATACCGTTTTTTCGCACCTGAACTTCATCATTAAAAATACATTTTAAGGAAGTAACGCAACATACTTGTATTGAATGTTACATTCTAATCCTTTAAATTCTAATAGATTGTCTTCCAATTCTGTCGCTAATCTTGTAAATATAAATTTATTGGTAGAAAATCTGCTAATGTTTATATAAAACCAGCCAATTATGCAACCATTAACAATAAAGTTTAACAAATTAGGTTGAAATATTCAGTAGTTGGACTTATAGGTTTATACACACATAAGAATGGTTGCAAAAGTTAACCATCTTGCCTGCTTTAATAAACCAATAATTGACGATGCAAACCTAGAGTCTGCATTACCTCTTAATTACCAACTGTACACCCATAGCTGAGTCTTTGTTCACAACTAAGTCTATCCATATGTATCAGAGAACGGACGCGCTTAGGAAAGCAGTGTGCAGATGGCTAAGCCGTTTGCGAAGTGATGCCTACATGCGAAAACACGCGTAAATATATGTAGTCGTACACATAGCTTCCATTCCAAAATATAACTTTCAGGTGACTTCCAACAGCAATACTATATTTGATAATCAGAATCATGTGTATGTGACATCATGATTCATACTTACAGAATAATTCAACTAAAATATACTTTTATAAACGATATCGTTAATATTTGTGCCATTTTTTGTGCTCTGTAATAATAAGCAATTTTGGCGGCACGTCCTACGATTTTTGCTCGATGTTTATTCTATTTTGGCTCGATATACTTTGCAATTCAAACCGTGCGTTTCCTTATTCATCCTTCCAAGCCACAACAACTTGGCGACGAAGTATTAAAATTTAAACAAGGAAGATAATCACAATAATTTGAGGAGACGAGAAATTAAGAACCTACGAATAACTTTCAAATATAAAACACATCGGCTTCACACAAAAATGGCGACCAACCCTCGAATTCAAAAAACAAATCGTTCAATGATTGGCGGGGAATTAACACAAATTAAACAAAAATACCGAGAAAATATTCGCTTCAAGCAAAACCGAAAAATTATTCGTTTTGTTAGACACTGAGCAAAAACATTTCGACTGTTCTTTAAGTTATATGTATTTAAAACCAACAAAAAACTACAGCGCTAAGGTCGTTTTTCGCCAATTAAATAGTTGTTTTCCCTGTCTGAAAATGTAAACGTTAATAATATCAACGTATAGCGGCGAAGTTATAATTAGTATTACATTGTTTTTGGGGTTTTTTGAGTAAGTAACCTTCACCCTTTTAGAAGAAGTATACACAATAGACGACTTTAAGTAAATAAGATTTCGGATTCTAAAACACCGGAACTAACATCACCAGCAATTTGAGAAAAGACAGTAGAAAAAAAAAGCAGAAAATGAAATATGTACAAAAGAAAATGAAATATTTACCAATAAATTTTACTAGTAGGAAAATGTATTCAAACGCAAACGAAACTCGGTGGAAGCTTAAGAGGAAACACAAACACAAATAATGCGCTCATCAGCAAGTAGTTTTGACAAATACCAAGACGGTATGACTTTACTAGATTCTAACATTTTAGTGTCTTTGTATGAACGTAAAATAGCAAGTTAACTGATCTCGCGGAATGTAATCAAGATGTCATTCAGATATTAACGAGTGATTTTTCTACAGACACGCAGCTCCTAGGTAAAATTATAAAAGATTGCATATATATATATATATATATATATATATATATATATATATATATATATATATATATGTATTTATATATGTATATAAATGTATATATATATGCATATATATATCTGTATATATATATATGTATATATATATATATTTATGTGTATGTATATATATATATATATATATATATATATATATATATATATATATATATATAAGATGTAAAAGATGTATAAAACATACTCGTCAAAAGCTATCTCTCCAAAACGGCACACAGATAACCCTGAATAGATCTTACACATATAGGGATAGTGCTAAACCCCAATTTTTGAGATATCCGATTTATATGCTAACACCACAGTCATGGTCAAGAGGAATACAGATTTACCAACTCCTTAATATCGACCGACATCTTAAAATATTTTTAGAAGATTTTTTATTGAACAAAAGTTTGAATTGTGAATACTCATTCATCCAAAAGATAGATATATACTCTTAAGAACTGTATAAATATACCGAGAGATACGAATCTCAAGTTGCCCGAGAAAGTCATATTACACCATCTTTGCGGTAGGTGTGACAATGGTTGCACTTTGTATATTCTACTTTCTTTCAATTTAATTTACCATTCTAACCCAGATCCGCATCCGTATTTTTCCTTGGCAACAGTCTCTGGCCACACTAATAAAACAAAGTATTTAACTGGCAACCACTTTCTTTTTATTAGTCTTTTTGTTTAGTTACTATTTGCTTTTATAGTAAAATTAAACATATCAATCTATGATATTACTGGTTAACTTTACGAAATCATGTGCTCACTATATTATTTAATTCATTAACTCTATTATAAATCAAAATCATTAATAGATTACATATTTTATGCAGATTTAATAACATTTTTAAACTCGCCAGATCTGTAAACATTGCAGGATTATAGATTTCTTGCAGCTGTCAATTGAAAAAAGTGATCGTGCAAATGATTAGCAAAATGTGTTAATATAACCATTGATATCCTAACTGGCATCGTGATAAAAAGTAAATTTCTGGTTAATATTTTGTTGTACATTAGATCCAGTTTTTTACGTAATCCAGGATCAGACAGTCTAAAACAAATTGATTAGATTTCAGGCTTTACCCTGCACACGGATTACATAGAACAGCTTAAAGAATTAACGCAAAGAACGACTTAGATTGTGAATTGCTTGGATAAAAGAATCGAACAGGAAAGAAAAAAAATCGTTTTCTTCTTATTTGTGTATGTATTGACTGTATCTTGCGGAACCACGTTCAAACGGAATATGAAACATTTTTCGTCTCCAATAAAAACTGAGTTTAAAAAATTTGTATAGAGAAATGTTACACTTCACAACTTGTTTCCATTAGATTAGTTTAGTTGGTGCCAATCGTCTCAGTACTTTGTCACAAGGTATCGCCTATTTAGTAACTTAAATGTTAAACAATATAAATACAGACATTTTGTTGGTATAAAACTGTTAAGTGAAAAAATTAACCTTTTATCAGCATTATAATCACGGCCGTTTTAGATAAGAAAATAATATATACTAGACACACGTTTTCTAGTATTAAATCAGATCAATTAACCTTTGAAAGAAATAGAAATATGTGACAGTTGTATTTTAAATAAAATAACAGCAATAAATGCAATGTTCAGCGAGTCCATTTGTTGGTTGGTTGTTTTTGTTTTACGGCATACGAATCTCTTTCAGGTTATTTTATGCCGAATCTAGTTATTTTGAGGAACGATTTTTAATGGAGCATATTTTTTTTTTACGTCAGATTCTATTTCACCCATAGTTGGGATCCTAACAGGTACTACCACTCGGGGTCAGAGTGGTCCTGGGTGCAATGTCAATTAAAGGGTGGCTCCACACTCCCCAAAGCCCGCAAGGTGGGGCCTCACCATCGGATATAGTTTTGGGTCATATACAGGACCGAGTCCATTTGTGAATTATTTATAATTGGATTTTTGGAGTAAAATACATGTTATACAAGCGGGAACTTGAGGAATATAATGAAACTGAACGATCGCAAATATTAAAGACTCTCACATACATGAACACTGATATACACGCACTACAAACTATAGAAAAACATAATGAAAAGTACTAGGCGATTAATAGCGAAGCTGTCATAGATGTATACACTTTATGCTCATTCAGTAGACAGGTATATATATGAACGCTATACGACTCAAGTAAACGATTTTACCACCGTTGTATGCTCAGCTATATAATTAATCTTAGTTTTGGTACCGTTAACAACCCAAGTATATAACGCACTATCCATTATTACAAAAAGCCTGATATAAGGATATAAGACAAGAAGGAAGAAAGTAGCACTCCATCTTTATGCAGATACCTATATTGATGATGACCTTAATAGAGCTGAGAGGGAAGTGATAATAAAATACCAATGCCGTATGTACGATATGAAATAATCTCGAAACATAATTGGAAAACAATTATGGAAAATTAAAGCGAAAGGGGGATATCCCCCCCTTTCTCCCTCTTTTTTCTCCATATATATATATATATATATATATATACAGGGCGGGCCAAAATAAGGGTCCTTTTTTTTAATTCATAAATTCATGTAAGTTTTAAGAAGTGTTTTTCGGCCAAAATTTGTTTTGCTTATTTCAAAAAAATCTCGGAAGGGTAAGTCTACACACACATAAAGTTTGGTGAGTTTAACTTTTATTTTGTGGAAGTTATTAAAATTTAAAGATAGAACCCTTATTTTGGCCCACCCTGTATATGTGTGTGGGGGGGGGTTTAAGGTTCATAGATTACTGTTTTATAAGTATAATAATAAATAATTCGATTATATGTCTATTTGTTTACGTCCAAGATTGGGTGAGCTTTTTAAAGAAAGGAACATTCCAGATCTCTAAGGTTGAAGACTCTAGTAATCGAATTTAATTATCAAAAAAAAAAAAAATAAAATAAAAACACGGCATGTTTAAAAGCAACAAAATAACACGTATAATCATTTTGAATCCCGGGATGTAACGGTTAACGCACTAGAACATATCACATATAGAGTGAGTTTCGAAACCATAGAACAGTCACGCTACGCTGACAAGCGGTACTACTGAGAAACATATTATTATTATTATTATTATTATTATTATTATTATTATTATTATTATTATTATTATTTATTCGAAGGAAAACTGTAACATATTACCGCTACAAACAGCGAACAAACATATCTGTTTTCCTCCAAATAAAATTTTTGAAAGTATTTTGCTTTTGATATCGATCACTATCTACCTACCTTGGTGAGTTCATTAGTTTTTACTTTTAAATATCACAAACCTCTCTCTCTCTCTCTCTCTCTCTCTCTCTCTCTTTATATATATATATATATATATATATATATAAATATATATATATATATATATCTTTGTGTGTTTTTGTGTGTATATATATATATCTGTGTGTGTATGTATATATATATATATATATATATATCTATATCTGAGTCTATCTGTATATATATATATATATAATGTTCAAGGGAAAGATCACGTAGTAGTGTCTTTTTCTCGAAAACTTAATATGATTTACGTTCAGAAGGAGAGATATATCTATTGCTGGCGTGGGATTTGAACAGTCATATCATTTCCGTCACTATAAATCGGAATTTAATTTCTTTTTTACTTATATTGTTTCTGTGTTCAGATTAAATGTTGATGTGCTCTATTGAATATGCAAGCTTGGTAAGCGTAAACAAGAGGACTCAGCAGTCTAATTGATCATTTTTCAGTTTATTCTTCGGTCATAATCTAAAACTAATTCGATTTTCCTTTCATTTAACATGGTCTCTATGGTATATACATCGTAACTCATTCAGGCGTAACGTCAGCTATACATACATACAATTTTGCACATTTATCTCTAAAGGCAATAAAAAGTATGTGCATAGAATCGATACAATAAAATTGAACTACATACGCACTTTATTTGTAAAATACTAATCATATTTTCTTGCCTTTTACGTACAGAATGGTTTACATGAGTCACAGTTTTAATTCATTAAATGAAGTCAGGTATTTGAAAATTACGCATGTTTCAAAAGTTAACGTGGCGAAGTAGTTAGTATTACGATCCGATGACGTACCAATAAAGTTTGGAGCCTGTGTCCGTGAGAAAAAAATGCCTACATTACACGATTCCAGAAAAAATGTATTAAATGATAGATAAACGCCACGTATTCCAAACATGTGCTTATGCTGTGAATTTGTGATTTAGAAAATGCAGTTACATTTTTATTTCATAAAAATCACTATGATATAAACATTGTTCTAATTACCGGTGTAGTACGCCATACACGGGGGTATCTAAGTAGCTAATTATTTGATTCATTCCCACGAATACGTAGACACTTTTTTTCCTTTACATCAGCTACTTACCAAATGAATCTTGTAAAAATGTTCAGAATCTATGGGATATAACAACTACTGAACAAGTTACGTTCGGACTTCATTGACCAACATGGTCAGGCCGGGTCGGAAAGCCCTTCATCACTATCATGTTTGGAGAAGCAGTGAAGTATTTTTATGAATCAAAGTGATACGACATTTTAAAAAAAAGCTAGAGTTTTGTGTTTGGCAGATTCTCTCCTAAATAAGATATATACAGGAGGAAATCAAAACAAAAAAAAACGTCTGGAACGACCTACACCAATGCTTCACCCACACAGAGCTATGTAGATACATATCAACCAGTCACGTTACTATGATATTCTTAATTTACGTTCAATTATACTGCATATAAAATGGTTAGATTCATAATTTAGCTCTGAAATTATAAAAGATTGTCAAATCACTTCATTACCCTTAAATTAAAAACATAACATGCATGACTGACATGACAAAACACACTTTTCTACATAAAAAAAACATGATTAAAAGTGACCGAAGCTAATTGTATTATATAAGAGAATACGTTGTCAAGTGTCTTGTCGATCGGGGTCTATTCTAAACTTATACTGATTCAACCTATTTTCGAATAAAATCGACACTATCTCTCGTACTTTATATACATTAAACATTTTTCTGTATCTAAACGATGCTATGTATTTTCATAAACAGTCACGTAGAATGGCAAGAACAATTATCGCATAACATTTTTATTTGAACAGAACAAAAGTTCTCTCGAAGATGTGTGCTGTTTATAGAAAAGAAAAGACCCGCATATGAGTTAAAAACATTGGTCAATTGTAAGGAACTTTTCTGTATGGAAAGTATATTCATGAAAATTTTTCGTCGAATGCTTACTATCAAGACACCTCCTAGGACTTGAATTCATATCAATAGGAGTTGCTTTTTATGCCCTTTCAGAATTCTATTTTATAATCATATCACAAAGACTTTCGAATAAGTGCTTTCAATATGTTTCAATGCACATTCATAGTTTTTATTAAATCAAATATTAAAACTCTAAATTTAAAACTGTTTATGTTTATCATTACGTTTGTTTGTTATTAAAAACATCCCAGAAGATTCAATTAAATTCTAATCTCTTTTGACAAAGAATTTTCTTTTATTCGGAGTGCATTAAAATAATTGAAATTGCATACATTTTTTTTAATTCATTTCTGATGTATTCATTTTGAAAAAAATATGTTTGTCATATAAACATTTGGGTGCCTTGCGTGGTCGATCTATTAAATGTTACCGCATAAGATGTCTGTTTTCTCTATGTATATTTATAATTCTTGTCCCAATATATTAAGGCTATTTTGAAAGTGTATATTCTATTAGAGACAACCTCTACTTTAATTTCGTCATCATTAAACTAGTGCATTGCTATATCCTCTGAATCTAATGTATTCATCTATTAGAAAAATGCTAACAATATAGTATAGATATAAGGACTCTTGGCTCCCTCATGAGACGGCATCATTATAGGAATAAAGCGGATGCAAAACTTAAATGACAACATCATTGAGATAATCCGTCCGGTTACAAACTTGACCTTCACTTGAAAATGGCTAATTACATTAAGATAATGAAATGTTACAACTAGCATTGCTATATGATTATCTTTTACTATATTTGGCCGTAAGCTTGTTTTCTTTTTATGTTAAGATGGCTTGTTCCTTAGAAGCGCCGGTTGAGTTAGAATAAAATAAATATATATTTTATACGTTTGAAAAAAAAAAAGCCAAAAAAACAAAGCATTATTACAAAATAACGGACATTTATTTTGTTTGAAAATTCATTAATATATTTCGAGGCAAAGCCTCATTATCACTGTCCTTCTTTTTGTGCCATGTAGTTGCTGGGGCAGAGAATACGAAAGTAGAAGTCCTTTTCTTGTATTTTCGGTAGTTTTTTTTTAAATCTCGGAACGGTGTGTTAGGTCACGCGGGATTCCCGGTAAGATCAATTGTTCTTTAGAAGCGGCGGTTGAGGTTGAATCAAATAAATACGTATTATATACGTTTGAAATAAAAAAACAACGCATTTTTTTTATACTTTCTGATGATAAGGCTTTGCCTCGAAATATATTTATGAATTTCAACATAATTTTCAAAAAAAATAAAGGTCTATTTATTTCGTAATAATTTATCCACACACACAAACACACACACACCCACACACACACACGCACACACACACACACACACACATATATATATATGTATATATATATATATATATATATATATATATATTTGGAGTTAATTAAGCCTGGATTCTTGAGAGCAGAGTTTATTTTAATGTACTAGTAAATGTATTACTACTATTAAAAGAAACCAGTGCATATTGAAGTGTCGATATATTAAAAGCTCAATAGTTACAGATATCCTAGAACTAGTTTAATAAAGTAGTAATATGATTGATATTTTGTAATTAAACATCAAGTCCAAAGAAAAAATAAACAAAATATACGAGACTGCAAGATCGTTTAAGAAATGGTGTTCATTTTATTACAATTAACAACGAATAATGACTCTTATTTAACAACTATTTCGTTCCTTAATAACAAAGTCTCCTCATCAGAAAAAAATATTAAATAAAAATATTAAAGCACAACATTTTTGTCAAATGAATGCCAATATTTTTTGTCAATGTAAATAAAAATGTACATCGTTGCTAGAACGATCATACAATCTAGTAGATGCTGCTTGTTTTCCTTTTAAAACTTATTTTTCATTCAAAATTATGAATCCTTTTACTCAATATATATATATATATATGTATATATATATACATATATATACATACATATATATATATATATATATATATATATATATATATAGTAATTTATAAAATATATATGGCGATTAACCTACACTGAATATTCTGCGTTTCATCCAACTATAGGATTCGTCAGGCTTATGCGAATCCTATAGTTGGATGAAACGCAGAATATTCAGTGTAGCTTAATCGCCATATATATTTTATAAATTACTAACTAGCTCTACATACGTATTGAGCAATTTTGAAGTAAATACTTAAAGTTTACGCATAAATCTATACTTTCGTATATTAAATTTATGTGAATAAATGAAGTATATATATATATATATATATATATATATATATATATATATATCGATGTTTTTCCAGCTCCTGGTTAGTGTATTTGCCTTTCCCTATTATGTAAAATATTATTTTATTTTATACGTGTATATTATATACTCTACTGTATTTTGTTGCTAATTTTTAATGCAGTATCCCGGGGTTCTACTGTATATAGAGAGAAAATAAAAGAGAAAGAGAGAGAGAGAGCGAGAGAGAGGGCAATACTTTTTATTTTTCTTTCTAAACTTTTTGATTTATCTTTAATTTTTGTATATTTTTTTCATTTTTTTCAAAATGCAAACTATGATAGACATTGGAAAATTATTTATCGGAAATATGACTTCTTTTCCTGTTCTGAATGGAAGCATTCAGCTTTTAAATACGTTTTTATGGATTTCTTATTACTCTGTGTTTTATGTTTTTTTACTGCAAAATATATTTGAATATGTTCATATTAAATTTTATTTGGTTTCAAATAATAAGTATATCTTCGCCCATCAACAAGCGTCTATGTAAAGATGTATCCACAGTGTTTATACTCAATTACACAAACGTGCTAGTATATATATATATATATATATATATATTATAAGGTAAAATTAAAAGCCAAGAACAATGCGAGATTTTTTTTTTTATATATAGAGTAAAATTAAATGCAAACAAAAGAAATAAAGTTATTTTTTTGTTGTTTGTTTTTTCTTTTTCACACAAATTTTAACTCTAAACAACAGTAATTTTTTTTTCCTGTTGTATTCAATGGTGATATAAATCTCAATATATTTCAGACTTATTAGTCCATTTTCAAGAGAAGAAAGCGGAAGAGTGTTCAAAATTGGAAAAGTAGCCGCCGAGTTTGCCACGTGATACCGCGAAATATAGAACAAAAAATGACGTTAGGAGAACGTTAAAATAAATCAGTTGATGTTTGAAATACTTGTTGCGTTTGTGAATCAAGGGAGATGACTATTCAAGCAAGGTTTTTTTTTTTTAATTATTGTTTTTCTAATGTTTTAAACTTATATTATAAAAGCGGAGCTCAATTCCAGTCTATTGTTTAGTGTGGGAGTATTTTTTGAAATAATTAAAGATTCGAGGATACGAAGTTGACCTACGTTTCTTGAAGAAGCAAGAATGTTGATGTGAAAATCTGGTTCTGAATTAATGCAAGTGCGAATATGTTTATAGAACGACGAAGCAGTAGTGTTTAAGTGCTCTTTAATGCGGTGATGAAGCAATCTGGTAGTGCTTCCGATGTAAGATGCACTGCATTTAGCGCATTGTAGGTCGTAAACAACGTGGTTCTTAAAGCATAAACCTGTGTGTGATATTGGGCAATTAGAGAGTGAACAAGGGGAAGGTGTATGCGATGGATGTTTTCGGTTGAGCTGTTGTCTTAAAGTAGATCCAGTGTGGATGAGTTGAATGTTGAGCCCCTCGCTGCGGATGGCTTTTCGGATTGAAGATGAGATTTTGTCACTGAGGAAGGGTAGTTTTAGAAAACAATTGTTCGAGAAGGGTCGGGTGTTGCGTTTTTTCTTTTTAAGTGAGGATAGGATCGTATTAGGGTAGCCGTTTAGTGAGAGGGTCTGTAGGAAATTGTTAGTGTGTGTATGTTTGTCGGAGATGTTAGTGCATTTCTCTTGTATGCGTGAGATTTCGGCATGTGCGTAGTTTAGTTTGTCCTTGAGAGGTAGCGCAGATTTGAAATGTACGAAGAGGCGTTTGCTGGCGGGTTTTCTGTAGAATTCAGTGCATATGGCACCATTTTTTTTAATTTGTATTTTAAAATAAAGTAGAGAAAGGGATTCCGAAGAGTCTGGGTGTTCTATAGTAAATTTTAAGTTTGGGTCGGCGTTATTGAATTTGTGGAAAATGTTAATAGCTTCTTCGCGGGAGTATATGATAATTAAAATATCATCGATATATCTAGTAAAAAGGAGATAAGAATAGCAGGTACTAAGGGTGTGTCTTTCGAGTTTGTCCATATAAGCAATGGCAAGAATACCGGATAGACTGGAGCCCATGGGTAGTCCAGATACTTGTTTGAACGTGTTTTGTAGGAAAGTAAAGTAAGTGTTGTCTACTATAATACGGAGGAGTTGTAAGAGATCTCTTGGAGTAATTCCGAAGCATTGTGGGTTTTTAGATGCTATAATGTCTGCCATGAGATTAATGGCTGGATGTGCAGGAATGGAGGTGTATAAAGAAACGACGTCTAGGCTAAATGGGTATCTGTATAGTTTGAGTAGATGGTGTGGTAGATCGTTGAGTCTGTTAATTACTTGGTTGGAACTACTAACATGGGCTGGGAAGGTAGAGAGTAGAGGTTTAAGTAGGCGGGATATTAACCAAGAGATTTTATAAAGGGGACCGTTAACGCTTGAAACAATGGGTCTGATCTGTGTGTTATTTTTGTGGGTTTTAATAAGGTGATAAAAGGTAGGTAATTTGCTGTATTTAGTAATAAAATTTAGTCTGTGTTGTTTTGGGAGATTTC
Organism: Euprymna scolopes; assembly: GCF_053919585.1. NCBI lineage: Eukaryota > Metazoa > Mollusca > Cephalopoda > Sepiida > Sepiolidae > Euprymna > Euprymna scolopes. The sequence continues at coordinate 60,387,393 of NC_136512.1, read as the reverse complement.
TTTTAAAACAAATTTGAGACCATGTCTTGTTAATGTTGTTCTCAATACGAGCAGCAGTGATATTATGTGCTGGGGTGTAAAGGTCGGTATTGGAAAGATGCTCTATAGCAAGGTTGTTATAAGATTCCTGTGATATAACGCAAAATTCTCTGCCCTTATCAGAGGGTAAGTAAACTAAATCTTTGTATTTAAGGGATTTAAGGGTGAGGTATTGGTTCCTGGTAAGATTGGGGGTAATATGGTGTTGTTCGCGTTCAAGTATTCTGAGGATTTTATGCTTTAACCTTGAAAGTTTTAGATCTAGTGGAATATTATTAGGAGGTGGGTATAAACGGTGATCAAGCTGAAAAACAGGAAAAGAGGTGTTGTGATTACCTGAGAGGTTGAGGGGGTGTCCTTGTTATCGTGCGGGGCAAAAGCGTGCAGCCATTTAAGGTGGTAAGCAGTTCTGCAGAACTGCGTTTCTATGTTTAGTTGAGTGCCATATGCACTGAATTCTACAGAAAACCCGCCAGCAAACGCCTCTTCGTACATTTCAAATCTGCGCTACCTCTCAAGGACAAACTAAACTACGCACATGCCGAAATCTCACGCATACAAGACAAATGCACTAACATCTCCGACGAACATACACACACTAACAATTTCCTACAGACCCTCTCACTAAACGGCTACCCTAATACGATCCTATCCTCACTTAAAAAGAAAAAACGCAACACCCGACCCTTCTCTAACAATTGTTTTCTAAAACTACCCTTCCTCAGTGACAAAATCTCATCTTCAATCATAAAAGCCATCCGCAGCGAGGGGCTCAACATTCAACTCATCCACACTGGATCTACTTTAAGACAACAGCTCAACCGAAAACATCCATCGCATACACCTTCCCCTTGTTCACTCTCTAATTGCCCAATATCACACACAGGTTTATGCTTTAAGAACCACGTTGTTTACGACCTACAATGCGCTAAATGCAGTGCATCTTACATCGGAAGCACTACCAGATTGCTTCATCACCGCATTAAAGTGCACTTAAACACTACTGCTTCGTCGTTCTATAAACATATTCGCACTTGCATTAATTCAGAACCAGATTTTCACATCAACATTCTTGCTTCTTCAAGAAACGTAGGTCAACTTCGTATCCTCGAATCTTTAATTATTTCAAAAAAATACTCCCACACTAAACAATAGACTGAGATTGAGCTCCGCTTTTATAATATAAGTTTAAAACATGAGAAAAACAATAATTAAAAAAAAAAAAAAACCTTGCTTGAATAGTCATCTCCCTTGATTCACAAACGCAACAAGTATTTCAAACATCAACTGATTTATTTTAACTTTCTCCTAACGTCATTTTTTGTTCTATATTTCGCGGTATCACGTGGCAAACTCGGCGGCTACTTTTCCAATTTTGAACACTCTTACGCTTTCTTCTCTTGAAAATGGACTAATAAGTCTGAAATATATTGAGATTTATATCACCATTGAATACAACAGGAAAAAAAATTACTGTTGTTTAGAGTTAAAATTTGTGTGAAAAAGAAAAAACAAACAACAAAAAAAGAACTTTATTTCTTTTGTTTGCATTTAATTTTACTCTATATAAAAAAAAAAAATCTCGCATTGTTCTTGGCTTTTAATTTTACCTAATAATTTTCTTCAACAATGCTTCAAGCAAACTACAACCTACTTATATATATATATATATATATATATATATATATATATATATACTAGCACGATCGTTCGGCGTTACCCGGGAGTTTGGATGTGTATGTTGAGCAAAATAAAAAAGTGGAAGTAGGAAGGCAGGCTCGAACCCGTTGTTTATGCTGTTAAGGCTAGACAACCTTAATGAAAGGATAACTTAAAAAAATATCGGCGAAAAAAGTGACCGCTCCTGTAGAAAAGGTCTAGTTGAATGGGAAGATATTAATGTTTTTAGTCAATTTTTCGATATTTGTCGCATGAAAGATCGAACTTTAAAACGATACTGATCTTGGTAAAATCCGTCGCCTCTATTGAAAGCTTAAGGCAGACATGCAAACAGACATACATACATTTATATATTGGTAACTAAAAATGTTCGACCCAACTGATGAAAAAGCTTGCCCTATCTCTGAATACCCTATATGTAATATTTCAAATATTTAGACCAAAAATTGTCTGGGTAATTTGGAAGAGACCACAGAGGTCAATTATTTTTTAACTTTGACCCGTACGATGACTCTTCAAAATGTATTGTTTCGGCTCAAATCAAGTTGTTAAGTTAGATCCATGTCCAAGGAACCTATATCTAACATTTAAAGTGCGTAGACCCAACATTTTCGGAGGTGTTTGATAGAGTACTCAAAAATCAAATCGTTGAACGTTGACCCCTACATCGCCAAATTTCTGGCCAAGAACCGATCACATCGATTTTTCCAAATCTCAGTATTCTGTATATCAAATTTCGAGTCTGTAGACTAAAAATTGACAAAGTTATTGCGTAGGTAAATATACATAGACACATAGATTCACAGATGCACGGACACGTTCACTTTTATATATACTAGCATGGGCGCCCGGCAGTAGGAAGGCAGGCTCGAACCCGTGCCGCAAAGGATGAAAAGAACGGGGTAACACCCAACGTTTATGTTGTTACGACCACCGCCAAAGAGGAAGCGACATTTTTTTAAAATTAAGGCAAAACAATATAAATAAGAGGATAACTTTCAAAATATCGGCGAAAAAAGTTACCCACCTGTAGGAAGTGATTTTTTCTGAAGCGGGGGGTCATTTTTCCGCCGATATTTTTTTAAGTTATCCTGTCCTTTAAACAAAAAATTGACCTCTACGGTCTCTACAAAGTTACGCAGACAATTTCTGGTCTAAACATTAGAAATTTTACATAAAGGGTATTCAGAGAAAGGGCAACCGTTTTAATCCAACATGTAAATGTATGTATGTATGTTTTCATCTCTGCCTAAAATTTTCGACAGAGGGGACGGATTTTTGCAAGATCAGAAATATTTTAAACTTCGACCTTTCATACGACAAATATCGAAAAATTGGCTAAAAACATTAATATCTTCCCCTTCAACTGGGAACTTTTCTACAGGGGGGGTGCAGCTTTTTCGCCGATATTTTTTAAAGTTATCCTCTCATTTAGATTATCTAGCCTTAATTTAAAAAAAAAATGTCGCTTCCGGTTTGGCGATGGTCGTAACAGCATAGCCTTATGGTTTTCCCCCGTTCTTTTCCTCCTTTGCGGTACGGTTCGAGCTTTCCTTCCTACCACCACTTCTTTTTTTTTCTCAACATACACATCCAAACACACAGGCAACGCCGGGCTGAAATGCTAGTATATATACATATATATATATATATATATATATATATATATATATATATATATATGTATATATATATGTATATATATATATGTATATAAATATATATATATATATGTATATATATATGTATATAAATATATATATGTGTATATATATATGTATATAAATATATATATGTGTATATATATATGTATATAAATATATATATATATGTGTATATATATATGTATATAAATATATATATATATATGTGTATATATATGTATATAAATATATATATATATATATGTGTATATATATATGTATATAAATATATATATATGTGTGTATATATATGTATATAAATATATATATATATGTATATATATATGTATATAAATATATATATGTATATATATATGTATATAAATATATATATATATATATGTGTATATATATATGTATATAAATATATATATATATATATGTGTATATATATGTATATAAATATATATATATATGTGTATATATATATGTATATAAATATATATATATATGTATATATATGTATATAAATATATATATATATATTAGTATATATATATATATATCGTATGTATATATATATATTCGTAAAAATATAAATATATATATATATTCGTATGTATATATGTATATATATATATATATATATTCGTATATATAAATATATTTGTATATATATATATATATATATATATATATTCGTATGTGTATATGTATATATATATATATTCGTATATATAAATATATTTGTATATATATATATATATGCGAATATATATATATATATTTATTCGTATATATATCCGTATATATATATATATATCCGTATATATATATATATATATATATATATATATATATATATATATATATCCGTATATATATATATCCGTATATATATTCATATATATATACATACATATAAATAAATAAATATATATATATAAATACATATATACATAGCGATACATATATTCATGTGTATATATATATATATACAGATATGTTTATATACATATATATATATATATATATATATATATATATGTATATAACTATATATACATACATGACATTGCTTATTGCATTGATATGCGAAATAAATTTAGGCATTTCTTACCTCTAATTATTATGCCGCTGATGCTAATATTTCTAGTGTGAGATCATAAAAAGTAACCCGTGTCATATGAGTGCGTTTTCAACAGTCGGGCGCTGTTTAATTCCTTGCAACAGTGCATTAAGAACTGTGGTGATTATATGCACTAATGATTTATTTAACTGAAAATGTCGCTAGTTTTATTCTCACCACCGCTGTATTCGTAGGTCATAAACGATTTTAGTTTTAAAAAAATCATAACAATTTCTGTCAGAATAACTCTCAAATTGCTAGAAGTGCTTCAAACGCCCGTGCATAGGAATTGTTTATTGGCGTCAAACATGTATTGTGAATATTTGCGACACTTTAAAATATAATTCTGGTGCACAAGACGCCGATGGTTGTAAGGTTACAACTCCTATGTTTATAGATCAGTAAATTTTGAATAAAAACAAAATAGGCGACCTTCAGTTTAAAACAACCGTCGTACAGATGTTTTTTGCTTCAAATTATCAATAGCTACTATGTTAAGTTTTCTTATGCCATGACCGCCATTGTTTACTGATCTCTATTGTGTGAGATTGTCTTTATCTTTCTACCGTCGATGTTATTATTTATAAAAAAAAAATATCAGATAAATAAATATAATAATGATAAAATATTATTTAAAAGCTAGTATATCATTCTTATTGTTTTTTTGCTTTTTTACATGGGGATCACCACTTATCAAGGCCCGTAAGCCACTCGGGATAAGGGGTATTTTGCGTACAATAATCAATGGGATAATTTCGTAGTAATTATTGGTATTGAGATTTGATAAAGAGACTTACTTAAGGGGGCGATTAATCAGGAATTTGTTTGTGTTGGACTTGAAGACATCCAAGTTGTAGTCAGGTGAGAAACAAGCAAACGGAAGAGAAATCCACAGGCGTGCACTTCTCAGAAAAAAGCTATGTTCATGGAATCTACGTTTTGGTTTAGGCACAGATATAGAGTGGGGGAAATTACTGACAGTGGTTTTAGCTAGACGAGTGTTTATCATGAAGGATTGGTGAGAAGGGACCAGAGATTGGAGCTCGGACTAGCAGTTGCCATGGAAATAATGATAAAACAAAGACAGACTTGCAACGTCTCTTCTGTGGGAGAGAGGTTGCAGGGAAGTGAAGAGAGCATCACCCACTAAGCCACGAAGTCTATTTTGTACTTTGTCAAGGAAGGATAGGCTGTTTTTTTAAGCTCCAGTCCAGATGTGGCAGCAGTACTCCATCTTTTGACGTACTTGACTTTTATAGAGATAAAGAGTTGCATCAGTAGGGGTAGGATCCTTCTATTGATCCAGAACATATATCTTCTGGAGCGGTAGAAGGATCTCACAATTTTCCCAGCGGCCCGGGCAACAGACTTTATATACGTGTTCCATTTCAGATCAGGAGTAAAGGTCAAACCCAGGAACTTGTCAAAACATGTAGCCTCCCTAAGACGAGAGCCATCCATTATAATTGATGCTAGATGAAGAACAGAGCGTTGATGATGTAAAGTTAGGAGCTTGGTTTTAGATGCATTAAAAGTAACCATTCATCTCTTCCCCCACTGAACGACGCACTCAAGATGACAGGAGAGGGAATCAGAGAGGGTTTCCTCATTTACGGCCTTTGATGTGTTGCCGTAGATGGTCGTGTCACCAGCATAGATATCAACGAATGAATCAAGTATGTGTTTTGGGAGATCATTGATGTAGATCAGGAAGAGAGTTAGGCCCAGGATGGACCTCTGGGGGACTCCATCATTAATACAGTGGGCGTCCTTTTTCTTCCCATCAACCAATACTCTTATGAGCCTATCAGAGAGAAATTATTTAATTATCGACAAAACATTTCCAGTTATACCGTAGCTGGAAATCTTGTGTAGTATGTCCTTATGCCAAACCTATTCGAAGGCCTTTGATATGTCAAGAGCAATTGCCCTAGAAAGAAAGCCTTTGTAGAGAAATTCACTAATCATATTGGATATAACTGTTAGCACATCAGCTGTATATCTAGCAGAACGGAAACCATATTGCATGTCACTACGGAGGTTATTTCTGCTGAGGCGGTTGACTAATTCTTTTATATGGATCCTAGTAGCTTGCTCATGACACACAAGAGACTTATTTGTCTGTACTGAGAGGGGAATGATTTATCACCTGAGTTCTTAAATGCAGGGCATACTGACGAGGTTTCCCATGGTGTTGGAAAGCTCTTCTCCGTAAAGCAACGTTTAAACACTTTTATAAGTATGAGGGCAAGTTCTGGTCGAAGTTTTTTCAACACGATAAGTGGAATGGCGCCTGGGACAGTTGCTTTACTGGAATCAAGGTTCATGATTAGTTTGGCGACCTCGTGCACATATATTTGTATGTTGGATAAGATGTTGTCTGTTGTAGGATGAAATACGGGGAGTTGATGCCCTTCATCCCAGAGTGTGGAGTTAGCTTCAAAGTTATTGGCGAATAGTTTGGCCTTGTCTGATGGAGGAGACGACCTCAGGTCCATTGATGATGGTTGGGATGGAACGCACGCTTCTGTTCAGGATCCTGTTTGCTATTTGTAAAAACTGGTGGGAACCAAGCCGCTGCTCAGCTACTTTGGATTTGACGGACTGAGCATATAGCTCTTTTGCATTTTTTATTACCTTTTTACAGTGGTTGCTGGCAGTCCTGAAGGCAGGTTTAGTCTCAGTACATCTATTACGTTGGTAGCTAAGGAAAAATGATTTCTGTGCGTAATGGCAGCGGCACCTTCTGGGGAGAATTATGGCTTGCTGTTAGGTTTTTGTTGGAATGTTTTGGATGGTATGAATCGGTCTATGCCTACAATAAACCATTCGGTAAGGTCTGATACTTTTGACGATACATCCTTTTTTTCAGAATATATGTTATATATATATATATATATATATATATATATATATATATATAAGTTAGCATTTATATATGGACAAATAAAAATTTATCAATTAGATAGCTTAACAGTGCAATGCCTGAACAACAAATAGTTCTTATGATTACCGCTTTACATGCATAGTTCTCTACGCCTCAACTTCGCTGACAGGCCCTATCAGAGATCAAACGCGATAGTTATCAAGTTCCTATAGCTGATGCAGTTTCTGAGTCACCAGCACTCAAATAGTCTACAGAAAACAAATCTCGCTTCCAAGTCCGTAACCTCAATTTGTTTTTACAAACAAGAGAAAAAAGTTATTGGGCTCAATATTCACCTTCAGATGAGTTCAGATTGCGATCACGCCTCAGTCATACGTCAGAAGATGCCTTTCTTCAAACACCCCACACGATGTTCTCTGATTAAAGATTGCTTGCACTGAATATAAATGCCAATCACATTCCAACTCGGCCAGAAAATCAACGATGAGGTCCGGAATAAATCTATAAGTTATATCCAGCTAACCACATTTTAGCCGAAGCTTTTTACTAGAAAACTCAGACAGAGCGATTTATATAGCAACACTGTAAATTGTTAACGGCACTTTTGTTCTTGCTTTCTAATTTTTTTCTAGTTCTATATTCATACGTCAGCATAGTTCTGTTAAATAAGAGCTGGAAATGTTTCGGCATTACTGAGTTATTTCGAGACAGCGTGTCTTACGGTGCAGTTAATAAATCCCCTGCAGCACGGCGAATTCTGTTTCAAATCGCTTCACACACTGGTTAATCCCCTGGACGGTGGAGGGTTAGGTCAATCCCCAACCGATAAACTCTCGTCACACCAGACCGTAGTAAGACGCGATTCACGAGGCTGGGTATCGATAATTTCCCAGGCGGCTCGTTCTCACTCTCACCGAAACATCAACTCTGAACGGGGGGGGGGGGGTGAAGTAAGCCAAGATTTCTTTTACTAGCCACTATAGAATGCCAATTGACTTTACACTCATTATGCGCCGGAAATGCCATTGTTTTAGAAACAAAACAATTATAATGCCCTCTCACTGATCATCGGAATTTTACTCAATCACACTGTTTTTAAAAGAAATAAACAAAATTAAGAAAAATTAGTTTGTTGTTTCTCCACCAACGCTGTGTCTAACTAGTCACGAGGCAACTTATTTCATAATCGCCCACATATTAAGGCGTTTATTTTCTAGAAGATATAATAATTAGATCACTTCTATCTGCTCCTCTACTCCAAAGTAAGATTTAAAAATATCAACGGTTGTGTTAAAAGTGGAATTTCGTTTTTCATATGTTTCTAATTTTCTTAAGAAAAGGGATGTAACATTCTGCATAGAGCCTTAAATGTGAAACAGAAGTTAATCAGCATCCTTTTTTGGCGCTCAACGCAATGCCGGTATTCAGTTGAGAAAGTAATTGCTCATCTTTCAATTAAATTTGAACGTGTGTGTCTTGTAAATATAAAGACTGTAATCAAATTCTTTCTCTCACGGCATTTAATTTTCGCTTTGAGAGAAAACGCAAGGGAAAAACGAAAAACAGAAAAAGTTGCTTACAGATGTTTCATGCATAATCTTTAAACATTGGATATTTATTAGTTGGGGAAGATAAATAAGATATATATTTGCTTCAGAACATTGTAGAGTCCAGTACAACTTTCATATTTTCTTATTTGTCCTTAGAACATGTTTTGTCGCCAGGTTGTAACGATACCCACGCCCTGGCATATTTCTCGTGTTTTGGCGCACTAGTTACGGTATAAAATTGATGTTATTGGGAGAGTACTTTGCATACAAAGTTGTCAGTTCGAATAATTTTGTGTAAAAACTGCTGTATGTTAGTAACTTTTCTACATCGTCCTCGAAGCTTTGTCGCCAGGTCTTTTGCTCACATGCGTATTTACCAGTTCGCTTTTGACCTAATAAGATATTAAAACATTGTAGCCTGTTGTTGTTGACCTATAACAGTTTTATAAAAGAAGACAAGTGTCCAGCTTTATTCTAAAACATATATTTTGCAAGAAATGAAGAAAACTTGTAGGTGTTTTCTGGCTCCTCATTTAGACGGTATATAGTCTTCCGTTATATCACGATATTTCCATCAACGAGAGTATAAGCCTCGTGGTTTATATATATTTTTAGCATAATCTCTTATTCGTTAATGGGGAAATCCCCATAGCAATATCTTAATCGACCAATTTCTGCAATACAGTTTGTGGTAGACCATTTTGAAAGACCATTATTCAGTGAGTAATATATCGCCCCGTCTAAAAATCCGTGGCAATCAAGCCTGAAATCAGAACATATGTTGGAATATAAAATAAAGAAATAAAAATACCACTTAAAATGTCTCGGTTCTATCGAGATAAAATTTCTGGTGTAATTTGAAAGTAGTTGACATAGTCAAGATGCATAATTACGTATTATAATTAAAATAACTGATATAATTGTAATCAAATGCATTTTATATAAAATAATGCATTATAAACTAACAAACAAACGTTGTGCCGTTAGGTTATATCTTTGATTATGCGAAATCTTAGTCCTGTAAATTTAATATAGCGTGGGAAAGTTATATTTATGCGCATAATTCTACAAGAAAATTATTGTCAATTCAGATTAAAAAAAAACAATCTTAGCTCCAAATAAACATCTATGTAATCCATAACCAAAAAATATTCTCTCTTTTCAAAGCGATGTATATAAAAAAAAACAGGCCAATATATTTCTATTTAGAAAATCAGTATGGAAACTTCTCACCTATAATATTTTACACATTGCAGTATATATTTAAAAGTTATATTCGAAAATGCATAACATATATATTTTTTTATTCGCCAAATGTTGTTTAACTATTATGCTATTAATAAAAGGAGGTGCGCCATTTTATCTTTTAATAAATTTGTAACTCAAGTTATGAGTGTTCGTTACTAGTATCGTTCACAACACAAGTGTGTAACATTTCATTCATGATCTTTATGCGTCTCTAAGTATTTGTTTGACATAAGAATACACATATTTATTTTCATTATATTATGAACTTTAATTGTAAACACTTATCAGTCTCTTCCATGGAAATGGTATATTATGCTTATTTACATTTGCTTTTCAAAGGTCATCCTTTTAAGAAATACGAATTTCTTGTAATGAGTTTCCAGACATTTTCGTGTGCCCACCTTTTTATTGATAGTACACACATGAAAATCTAGTCCCCTTCGAGATAATCTTTTTATCTGTAATGCACCTGTACCGTTCTCAAACTTCGTTAAGGCTCCAGGGATATCATATTGGTGGCGTTTCAATGCCACTTGTCACAACTATTTTATCTCCTCAAGTGTCTCATAACTAAAATCATTAAGGTTTTCATTAAGTTTAAAGATTAACCAAAAGTCACAAGAAGTAGAATCGTGAATAACTGTCTTGATGCCCATCAAATTGGTGCCTTCGCGCAAATCTCTCGCATATGCCATTCCTCGCGAATATATTATAGCCCAGCTCCCACTCTGACATCAAACTGTACACGTATTATCTATATAGATTCACGAAAGTCTTTAGCTATAAATTTCTTTATTTGGACAAAGAACTCTCGGGTTTTGATTTCCTTATTCCTCCTAATCTATCCATCAACCCCCTGTCTTCCTTGAATCTCTCATGCCACTAAAAACTGATGCTTAATTCGTGCAGGACAAAATAACAGGATTCCATACGTTTCTCTGTCATTTTCCAAGTTAACAAAATAATTTTATTGAATATATATTTTTAGCATTGTCTCTTATTCGTTAATGGGGAAATCCCGATAGCAATATCTTAATCGACCAATTTCTGCAATACAGTTTGTGGTAGACCATTTTGAAAGCTTATATATCGCCCCGTCTAAAAATCCGTGACAATCAAGCCTGAAATCAGAACATATGTTGGAATATAAAATAAAGAAATAAAAGAGCACTTAAAATGTCTCGGTTCTATCGAGATAAAATTTCTGGTGTAATTTGAAAGTAGTTGACAAAGTCAAGATGCATAATTATATATTATAATTAAAATAACTGATATAATTTTAATCAATTGCATTTTATATAAAATAATGCATTATAAACTAACAAACAAACGTTGTGCCGTTAGGTTATATCTTTGATTATGCGAAATCACTTCAAAAGAGTCCTCAGGTCCAGATTGTTTTGGCTGTGACAGTCATGCTTTTTTTTAGAGTGTATTCCTATTTTCCGTAAGTGTTCATTGAACATGAAATCATAAAAATATAATTCACCCCTCTCGAAAGATGTATACCAATAACCTGTAAAGTTTCAAGAATCTACAATAATTTGAAATGCTTACACAGAACAATATGTAAATTCATCGAAAGCACGTCGTAACACCTACAAATAGGTATGATGGTGTGTGGTTATGGAAAAAGAGAATAAGAGAAGTTTTACCATGATGAGCAGAAAGAGCTTAGTTTGTGTGTATGACATATAGAGTATGTGTGCGTGTGTGGCTTGCACCGTGTCGTATTGTCATTTATGTTTACTAAAATAACTCAATATATTACGCTATATATGCCAGCTAATACGCCGAAGTATTTATATAAAATGGTGCTTGGGGTACCCGACGTAGGACTTATTATATATTATATGAAATACGTGAATGATTAATTAATGCTTCAAACGAGACTGGGTTAAATAGTAGGTTGCACACACAGACACACACGCACATATATACATATATGGGCGTGTGTATAAATATATATGCATATATATGGATGTACATACATATATACATATGCATATATACACACATATATATGTATATACACACACGCATACACACACACACGCATATATATATATATATATATATATATATATATATATATATATATATATATATATATATATATATATATAGTGCCGGAAACTCGAAACCCCGCCATTTTTTTCAAAAACTGCAAATTATAGCTAAAATTGATGTAACTGTTCAAACAACCTATACCTCATTTGATTCGACTTTTATTACTCTATCATTTTACCCGTTTACATTTGAGTGTTACTTGAAATATGCTAGTGTTCACATTAATTTAAAATAATAATTTTAAATTGAGGAGGCAAAAAGAAAGTCCACAACAATAAATTCGCTTAAACCTAGGTTAAATTATCACCCCTTAATCAGTTTAAAATATCCACTAACAGGCAACAAACCACTTCTCATCTTAACTGCTCTTGTTCCAGGTTAATCAACGTAACATTTAGTCCATATGCCCCGGCTTACTCTTTGTGATCGTCAGGAGATAATTAATCTCCACCTTTCTGGTTTATTCAATCGGGAAATTGGCCGCAGATTGAAATATGATGAGAAAACTTTACGAAAACCTGTGCAAAAAAAACAAAACAAAACACCGGCAGTGTTCCGATGCCCCTAGATATGGTCGTACTAAATTTATTTACACACGGAAGACAGTACTATAAAGATCCGCAGCCTTAGAAACAGATTTGAACCGGCTCTCCAAATCCAACAAAGTGAAATCTTGTTAAAAAGTGCTCTCTTTCTACTATGAAGAACAGATTAAAATCCTTAAATTTGCGAGGATATACATGTCGTACGATGCAATGAAGATCATGGCTCTTCATATTGGGCAAAATTGCTTTTTGCGACCAAAGCAAGTGCAATAGGCTAGACAGTGATTGTACCTATGCCTCCCCACTGGACAGAGTTAGACACCAGGGTCGTTTTTTAACGTGGAGAAAAGGTACAAAATTAATAATTGTCTCAGTCGTGAAGGATTTCTCCTCCACGGAAAGAGAACAAGAAATAGAAGTGCAGCATCTGAAGAACAGATAAAACACTTTGATCTTGTCCCGAAGTGATTGTAGGCAGTAGGTCCGTTGGAGGAAAGACGAAGAATTTAATCCTAGTTTCAACGCTGCAAGATGGTGGAGATTCAGTTTTGGTCTACACACACCATAGCACCAAAAAAAACAAAAACATGTAGCATAATTAGTTTCTTCCTACGTGCATTATGAATATGTAGTCCAGAATATCGGAAAAAGAATTCAAATACATCACACACACTTTGAACACCTTGCTATATCGACATATTTCATAATAAATGCTAAGCGAAAAGCCACAAACATATTTTGTAGGATCAATAAACAAAAATCATGTACAGTAGACTTTTCTCTCATAAAAAAGGCATCTGCTTTTACCAACACATAACACTAATACAATAATTTGAAACACACTAAACAAAACAGGAACACCAATCTTATTAACCACATGACAAACTATGAGACAAATATTAAAACCAACAATCATTTCTAAAATTAACCAGTTTCAAATGCAGGCATAGACATGCTTCTTCGCTAAAATTACCATCCTAAACACGCAAGTGAAATCCAGCGTAAAGTAGAAAAACGAATAAAATGAACATAAAGGAGATATATCAAACAGCAATTCTGGAAGCGCATTATTCTCTCATTCATTGTAGCATAAGCATAGCTTTGGGTTAAAATAAGCAAAAATAGTTTAATTTATTGCAAATAAACCGCGTCGGAGACTTCTGGAATTATAGTTTATCGCCAATTCAAGTACTAGAGGTTTCTATAATGTAGAGCCATTAATAGATAAACTTCTATTAAAAGAATGTAATTCTATTGTAGACAAAGGTAAACCCTTTAAAACTATAAAAAAACTGTTCCTCTCATAATTCATACACACGATCTCATCCAATAAATTTCAGGTACACGCCCATATTAGAATTTTAAAATACATATATTTTTTCAGAAGGAATATACACTGCGTAATTTTTTTTAAGATGTATTAACGGCAACATAAGGTTATTCAAAATCTCGCGGCCTTTAACAACGCACCCACCTTTCTTTTTCAACGTCCTCTTCCGTTGATAAAATGAAACAGCTTAACACTTTTCACGAGAACATTCTTAAATATTTTTATCGGTGTGTGTTTTTTTTTAATTTATTCATCGTGAGAAAGCCTCGATATTAAGAGGAAAGTTTGATGAACATCTGACTCGGTTTGTTCCTTTTTATTTATCTTTCTCTCTTTTAATATATATATATATATATATATATATATATATATATATATATGAATATATATATATATATATATATATATATATAGTTGTTCATTCTAATGGGGTAAGACATGACATCATAGCAAATTTTGAACCTCTCGACCGGTAATAATCGTGTCACAATGCACTGATGATTCCCGAAAGGAGAGAACACTAGTGTATGTAGGTATTTAAAAAACATTAATGTAAAGCCCGTTTCGTATTGCAGATAATTTTACAGTTAAAATATAAATTCGGGCACCTTAGCCCCCACGCATAGATGATGATGTTATAATCATGAAATCATTATGGCATCGGAATAGATGAAACACTAGTGTCTGTAGGTATTACAAAAATTATATATATATATATATATATATATATACATATATATATGTGTGTGTGTGTGCGTGTGTGATATGTGTATGCATGTGTATATTGTCTAACTGTTTTCAATTATGTAAGCATATTTGTTTAGTTATGGATATCAAATAGGAAAGTAATTTTATGACAGTTTAGAATAATTATTTAGGGTGAATGTTAAATAGTATATATATATATATATATATATATATATATATATATATACTTCTAAAGCAATGCAAATATAGACAACATGTATCTGATCTGTTGAAAAGAAAGTTTTGCTTTTGACAAAATGTAGGAACAAATAAATGATGCTCTATGATCGTTTTTTCGAGCTTATATATATGTATATATATATATATATTTATATATATACATATATATACATATATGTATATGTACATATATATATATTTATATATATATTTAAATAAATATGATTTCTGTAAACGAGCACTCACTATGAATATAAATTGCTAGATAATAGTGCTGCACATTTATGTCAAATATCTCAATTATTACATAACAGCCTTGATATCAATTTCGGTAATGTTTATTAGAAAGCTAGTACTAAGAAATCCTTACAACAATGCCATCACATTTTTTCTTAAAATGGTTAACAACAACTTTGCTCCTCAGCACTTTTCCTGAGGCAAAAAACAACATATTTTCGAAACAGTGATTAATTATAAACGGATGATTATAACGCGAACTACACCTTTTCTTATAACGCATCTCTAACCACTTAAATAAATACTATTAGTTTTCATAATACAAAAATTAAATAATAATATTCTACCATTATTGCTAACAGTATACTGTTTCA
This sequence comes from Euprymna scolopes, assembly GCF_053919585.1. NCBI lineage: Eukaryota > Metazoa > Mollusca > Cephalopoda > Sepiida > Sepiolidae > Euprymna > Euprymna scolopes. Next base: position 60,371,734 of record NC_136512.1, on the reverse strand, counting down.
TTAAATGTCTAGGTCTAATCCAGAATCTCACTGATATATCGCCCTCTAACACCAAGAAAGTAATCGTCAATTCCGATTTGAAATTTGCTACTGAAACTTATTCATGAATAACAGATATAAATGGCAACCCCCATACAAGAACGCGAATACTTAACAAAACATATTGAAAATATAAAATAGAACTCGGGTTCCACTAGCAAATCCAAACAAAACAGACAGTCACCCATACACGAACACACACACAAACACACACGTATATGGCAAAGCACCAGTAGACACACACAGTTAAGAAGAAATATAAACAAAATTTAAAAGCAAAGATTAACAACGGCCATACACACACCCACACACACACACACATATATATATATATATATATACAATGTATATATATATACAATGTATATATATACATATACAATATATATATATATATATGTATATATATATATATATATATATATATATATATGTTTATATATAAATATTTCTTTATATTCGAGTTAGGCAAATCCGGAAAAATTCCACAGTTCCAAGTACGTATAAATAAAACTTATATTTCTTTAAATGTTTATTTCTGTGTTTTGGATCACGTATACATACGTAGTCTCTATGTAATCACTCTTGATCCATCGCCAGCTGTTAAAATATCTATCTTTGTCGAAGTACGAATATAATGATTGGAATCTACTTTATTTGTTAATGACAACGTTTTTATTAAGGATTAGCAGCGAGTACGCTTCTGAACCGTAATGTTCTCTTGCTTAATCCTACAAGAAATGACACCAAAGAGAGGAGATCCAGTCTCTGCTTTTAGCATATGCCACACAGCATTTCGATAATCGCCTAGCTGAAATATGTGTTTCAAATGACAAAATCGATGAATCCATCCACGAAGTGCAGCTAAAATTGGCAAGGAAGGAATCGTTTGATATCCATGGCATTATCAAATATATATAATTTTTTTAGGGAAAAAAACAAAACAATATTTTTCAAATATTGTGCATCACATACATGTCGAATTCGTTGATTAGAAATGTATATATGTATTCACAAACGTAATCGATATTAAATTGAGGAAAATATTAAGTTACATTACATTTTTAACTGTCGTTTAGCCCAGTAAATAACGGATATTATTAATTTAATAAGTTTACATTAAAAATGCGTGTAACCTGGCACTCCTGATTAAAATTCTAATCCTTCCCGAACCTCCACACTGCCTGGCACCGTAAAAAAAGAGACAAAAATAAATACACCTGACTTGGTTTTTTTTTTGTTTTAACAGAAACTATTTATTACCATTACTTTCCAAAGAGCGATTGCTTCTTTTTTTGTGTAACTGTTTAATTCGTAAGCCATGATATAAACAATAGCCCGCCGACCTAACACCAGCTTTAAATGTCTCTCGTTGCCACTGAGTGGGCACATGTCCATCTCAAGTGGTGAAGTTTTTCTTTCACTCCGACCACGCGGTGCATTTTTCTCTCTTTTCGCCTGTTTCAATTTACATATGTGCCCATTTTCGGCTACGTCTGGTAATATCCTCGCAAGTCAGCTATATTACTGTTCCTGCTCTTTTGCCATTATGGGCATACGCTCGCAATACAAACTACATCGTTTAATACGGCTTTCAACTGCATTTTTCTTAGGTTTATATCGATACTACTAAATATCATACAGAAATCTGGTCTAAATAAAACCACCTATATGACTTTGCAATAAGCATATATTATTTTCAAGCGTTTTAAACGTTATTGATTATTTGATTTGTGGCTGTTCTCTAAGTGTGTTGAGGTTAATTAATAAATATCTGACACTACTAGCTGTGTTTAGCTATAAACATAATATATCTTATTTTGTATTTCTCTTAAGTTGAGATTAAATCGATCATAAAATATTTATAGATGATTAAAAGATTTGTGACTCAAATCTATTATTATGGGCTACTAATAATTCGTGATTACTTACAACGATTATGAGTGTTTTATTTAAAAATAAAACGTTTATGAGTGTTTTATTTAAAAATAAAAAAAATAAACATTAATCGACTCATCGTTCTTGTATTCCGTGATTACATATGCATTTAATCTAAACTTTCAATAAACAATCCCTCTGAATCATTTTTAATAGATTAATATTTGATTAATTTTTACAAACGTATGCATACATTTTTTTTATTTTATATTGATCCACCACACAAGCTCAACTAGTATTTTACTAGCTACGCCATAGAATTAGCACTTCAGATTGAGTAATTTCACAGAAAACAATATTTCAAATTAAATCTGATATTGATGGAAGTAACAAAACTCATTCCGCTGTAAAATAAAACCACACTCATAGCAACATTTTATTAAATGGAATGCAATAACAGTTTTATTAGTAGGAAGTTTTTCTAAAAAATGGTATTTGACGCGTTTTCATTTTTGTCTACTTTTCCTTACATACCAGTGCAGCGCGGTTCTCAATTTTGCCATATAATATTGCACTGAGTGACCTCAACCCAATTATAAGTGAGCCGAGCAAACATCAGATGCCAAATACTATTTAGTGACTTCCACATTTTCATATTCAATACATATCACGTATATTCAGATACACCGTTCTCAATAAACTGTTCTTTATTTGTTCTACCTGTTTTTATTGGTTCTATTTGAACTGGAAATCGTGATTAGTGGGTGTTTATCACTTCAACATAAGTGTCGTCGAATCGCAACGTGACAAAATCAGAATATGGAAAATGTGTTTTTTTCGCAGTTTGTTTTTTTTAATGTTTTTAACGAAAGAGTCATAATTCGTATTCGGTATTATACTCTTTTTTTGGTGGGTTTCCAAACAATGTTTCTGAGATAGACTGTGACTAGTTCAATTCCTTTAAACATAAACTGGAGCCTGAAACAAAATTGAATACTGAACTATAACTTTACTTAATTCATGCGCGAAATATATTCGGATCTAATCGGTTATGGGCGCAAAGAAGCGACAATTATTTATTAGTAATCATCGTATGTCATAATTAAAGCAAAAACAAAAACATTATTTTTGTCCGAATATTGCAACTAATTCAGCTTATTTTGGTTCTATTTCAGCATTGTCTATCAACACTCAATCATATTAACAAATATATAGATAAATATATAACTGTCATTAGTGAAATAATTTGTATTATAATACACATAAGTAAAACCACACTTAATGAAGTATTGTTATGATCATTGTTGTTATCTTGTTTGTTATCTTACATTTCACATGAAAGATTATGAAGGAGATTCGAATTTTTCAAGGACTGATTTAGGATATAAAATATTACACGCTTTTAATACTTTTATTCCAATCGGAGTCGGTGAAATTGCCTATTTTTCATTTAAATTCATTGTTGGGCTGCTTGAGTTTGGGACCAAACAAGACGCACCGAAATAAAGCTTTAAATGCCTACTGTCAGTAGTATATAGTTTAATTTACATTTCACTGTAATGAACCTACTGTTAGTTTCTATAAATTATTTGATATAATGGGTTTAATTAAAGTTCAAAATGCAAATATTCAATATCGTGGTTTAATTGTTTCTAAACAGCAAAATACCATTTCGAAAGCGCATCTGTCCTATGAAATGCCCTACTGTTAATTTTCTATTGCGAACCCTTCTACTTGTGCGGACAACATTTCTGAAATGAACTTATTATGTTAGGCTGTATGAAAATGTAAATTGTTGTTGAAATGTGGCTGTCCTTTAATATTTTTGTTTCGATTATCGATTGTTAGTACTTATCTAGAGCATTGCTAAAACATCCTACGTGAGAACACTTCAGAAAAGATAAAACACATGGTTTTTCAATAAATAAAAATCGGCAAGAAACTTTTTTACCAGTTAATAGAAAACGAAACGGGTTCATATTAACACAGAAACGAACACAGACTATGTGTCGATCAAATACTATCATGACAAACATTATATTTTGACCACATTACAGAAGTTTGAAAAGGGAAATAAAGAATTCACAGTATACGAGAATCAAAGATTCCAGGTAATTCATTGATATGACGAAGAATCGCTTGTTTTCAACAAAAATATTAATGAGTAAGAAAAAAACAATAATATATATATATATATATATATATATATATATATATATATACGTAAACAGCCTATGTATATATATATATATATATATACGTGTGTGTGTGCGTGTGTTTGTGTGTGTGTAAATATTAACTAGATAAACTTTTAAACTTTTAAACTCACATAACACTGAAATTAATAGGATATAGATCTCATACAGAAAAACTGGGTTCTAAAGAATACATTCGTAGATTAGATGAATGAATACATTCGTAGATTAGATGAATGAATAAGCTACTGAAATATGCCAGCAAGTTGAAATGCCATATATTTATGTCGACATGACGGCATAGTTCTATAAGTTTGGCGCCTGAGCAACTTCAATCATTGCTAAAAGTGATTTAATTTAAAGTCTTTCATGTCTATTTATTAAACAAGCTCAAACGGTAAGAGGGTCCGATAATAGGGAAACGCGACTCTAGTCGCGTTTCCCTATTATCGGACCCTCTTACCTTACGCTATATGGATTGGTGTTGATCTCATCTGACAGTACGATAATTATTTATTAAACTTTTGAAATCAGTACCATATATATATATATATATATATATATATATATATATATATATATATATATATATATATATACTATCAGGATCCCTGTAATCGCGTTGCCCGAGTGAACGATGGTAGATTAAGAACAGATTAGACCCTTTCCACTGAAAACTAGCTAAAAACCGGTTGTCAGCCATAGTCAAAATGCAATTATCTGCCTTTCGCTGCCGGGTTCTTTCTTGCCATAGACAATAGCAAAACTCCCTAGCTTTTACTGGCGGTTATGATCAGTTTTGGCCTTCATTCGTCTGCTCGGAACTGAAATTGTATGTCTGCAACTTTCGGCCATTTTGAGCACTGGAATCCTGGCATTGTTGGACAACAGCATCAGATCATTGTGGGTCACTGATTGTTCCTGTCGGTTAGTGTTTTCCAAAGCTATCACTTGCCTTTTTCTGCGTTTACTGGTGGGCACTGCTTCATTTCTTACTGTTATTATCGGTTCCTGACGTTCAGTATCGGCTATAACCAGTATCGGTCTCAATTGGACTGCACCACAATCAAAGTTTCTGATTCCACTAGCAATGAATTATTAGCAAAGGTGTTTGTATACGTTTGTCGTTAGCCACTAATGATCATGATAAGTGTAGAGCCCTATGGGATTGCTCTTAAATGTTATAACATACCTTCGTGAATGTAATTGCATACCTTGGTAATGGAAATATTCGTGAACTATCATTTATTTTATGGTACGTACATCAGTGACGGGCACACTTTGGTCACTGGTTGTTTCGACGATGATTAACGCTTTTCAGGTACTTACATATAGTTCTAGACATGAGTGGCACTATCAGGTAAATCGCCCTCTTTAATTGTTAAGTGATGTCTCTTTAAATTTGGCTACTCTCAGCTTATAGCACTGGTTGCCGAGCGATATCAAGAGATGCACTTTCGAGTGGATTACTGCTGTTTTTAGGCGGTAACTGACGTTTAGATATAATTACTTGGAATGGATTATACCCTTGTCAGTGGCAGTCAGTGGTGGTCAGTACCTGTCAGTTCCGGTGAATTCTGGGCAGTGCCATGTAGTCTCCCCCATTACAATTATTTTTCATAGGCCGAGCGTGTCGTGGAAAAGCGGAGATGGCCAACCTGGTGTTTTGTTTCCAGTCTCAGCGAAGCAAGAAACACCTTGAACTTATGCTTGATACGGATTGTTCTAATTGGTTTTCTATGATAATTATTTTAAACAAACTGTATATATGATAATAAACATTCAAAGGCGAAAATAGTTAACAAAATATGTTGTCATTTATCCGTATTCTGCAAAAATATGCACTTAACTAGCGAAGAAACAAAAATACATAAGCAAAAATCAACAAAAATATATACGAAACATTAAAAATAAAGTCGAAAAATATATAAATATGCTAGTTTACTAAAGTCACTGTGAAATCGACAACTAAACAAATCCGACAAGATATAGTTGCAAACTATTGTTAATGTGCAGATGTGTGCGTTATCGAAAAAGGAGCACCTTACGAAGATTTTATTTAAAAAATACTGCAGTTTTAACAATATTTTTGTTATTATCAAATTCTAAAAAATAAATGTTATTGTTTGCATTTATTTAAATAAAATGGCTTCGTTCGTGTTATCATTTAACAATATATTTTTTGCTTGTTTTTAAAAATAAAATATTTCCATATGAATATATTTAAAATATTAAATTAAGGAAATGTAAGAACAAACATATTTTCTTAGAATAACATATTTCGACGTAATTAGTATTTCATTTAGGGAAAAAAGGTTTTGTATAAAAATAAATATTATTAAAACTAGATAGTACTACCGTGACACATTTCGCACTTTTCGCTAATATCAGCTATAATAGTAACGCCTGAATATTAAGACATGCGCACACACACATTGCTCAACGCACGAAATGTATTTCGCTCTCTCTCTATTTCTTTCTGGTTGTCTATCTCACTCGGTCTCTTTCTTCTCGTTTTTTTTCTTTGTGCTTCTGTCTATCGAAAGTTAATGCGGTAATGTAAATGTAAGGAGTGCCTAATAAAATATCAAGTCTATTTCGTCATCTGTAATCGAATGAAACCGGAACAGAGTTTTCGTTTATAATCTCCCAAATAGTAATGCCGAAATACAGAATAACATAATACATGCACACAAGCACGCACACACATTCTGTATCGCCTGTGTTCTTTATATACATGAGTCTGTTATCTGTCCATGTAATGGATACTGTCTCTATAAATAGATTATTATCTATAAAGCATAGCATTAAAGTGCGATGGAAAAGGTTGTCATGCGTAATGGAATGAAATGGTTAACTAAATAGTTTGATATTCAAAATTAATAGAATTAAGCGTCCATGATTTTGAACGGAGAGGAATTTTCTCGTTTTATGTTAATATGGAATATGGAATAGCGGATTATGTCCGTTTAGCCAATAGAATTTTTAATTTGAAAGTGACAGGGAGCGATCATTATTGACCGATGTAATGCGCTATGTTTTAATGCTGACATTAGTTAATGACAAAGCGAAATAATTACGGTAGATCAATATAAACTGAAGATATGAAATATTGATTCCGGCAATCACTGAAGTAGTGAAATAAGACAATAATAAAAAGTTAGCCTGCTCTGCTACCACGACTCGGGACAGGAAGTTATAAGAATTTTCAAAATAAACGGAGTAATTTATGGATGAAAATTCATGAGATACACGCCGTTAGCGTGGGCATTTTAGATCGATTCTGCGACCAGTTTTTTTCTTGACATTATGTAACTTTATAAAGGGGAAGATTGTTGTCATTATATATATATATATATATATAATAGCATATATAGTGCCATAACATATAATGTAATATATAATACACTATAATATATATACACCCCTCCACATATATATATATATAAATATAAATATATATATATATATATATATATATATATATATATATATATATATATATATATTATTACTAGCAGTGCGGGTGCCTGAAATTTCCCCTGTTACAATATACGCGTAAATATATTTTAATTGATATAGGTTTCGTATTTGTTAGTAAGGATATATATATATATATATATATATATATCGAGAGAGAGAGGGACAGACAGACAGACAGACAGAAAGACAGAATTAGCTCCATATTAACACATGCTGACATATATTTTTTCCATTATTATTTTATTGATGTAGATTTTTAGTAAGCAACTGCTTAGGATTTGACACGTGCAAAATGCTTACATCGGTGGTCATTGTTATAATAACGAATGGAGATTAAAAGAGTGATTGTATTACATACGTTAATAACCCTGGATGGCATAAATGATACAACATTAAATTATTCATTGAGAAGGGACGACAAAAACGCATCCATATAGATTAGACCGATTTTTCAGTTATAATTTTGCATTGGTTCCCAAGTTTAAAATCATATCAGAAAAAAAGTGTGATGGTTTATATGTTGATACGTTTGCAAATTTTTGTAAGAATAAAGACATCCAGAATGATTCCTGCTTTATAAATAAACTAAATAGAAAAAAGATTAAAATATTCAAGAATTTACATAGTAATCAGTTTATTAACTTTATAGGTTCTAATAGACAATTGCGAATTCAAGGATTTATTGTGATGAAAGAAACATAGATTTGAATATAGAAAGGATATTTTCAGATTATATAACCATCTCAAATTTATAGTTGCATTTAGTTTTAATCATCTCTGTGAAATATGATTCAAATCAAGTTGAAGTTTCCTTATATCATTTAACAAACACCCGAATTTAAATATAGAAATATTAAACATCGCATTATTTACTTACCTATTCTTTTTTTCAAATCACCTCTGTTTTACTTCGAATAAAAATATACGCGTTCGATTAAATTGTTGACTGTGATCACTTGTCGTATACATCTCTCTCTAAATGTGTTTGTTTATTTTATCTCTCTCTCTCTCTCTCTCTCTCTCTCTCTCTCTCTATATATATATATATATATATATATATATATATATATATATATATATAAATAGGTCCTAAATCAGTATTTTTTTCTTGGAGTAGGATAGCAAGGAGCTTGTGCCTGTTCTCTTTCTGTCGAAGCGTCTTTATTCTGACATGATTTGTGGAGGTTCTATGTCAAAAATGTCATACTGATTGCCTCTACGCCTTTCTGTGTTTGTTTTGCTTGATCCTCGGGATGTCTTTCTTTTTTTTATTACATTTTCACCCCAAACAAGGCACGTTGCCACTTTGGTGTAGGGGGCTATATCAGGGGAAAAATCTACTGGGGTACTATGTAGGGATTTGGGCAGCAAGATGTTAGTTCACGTTGCACTTGAACTTATGCATGTCAGTACAGTTGGGGAAGCAGTGACCTGGAATGGAATTCCAAAGTCTAGCGGTTCTGGGGAAGAAACTACTGGAGTAGAAAGATCTTTTACATCTAGGGATCTCTACAGTGTGGGGGTGGGATTTTGCAGCTTGTTGGGTCTGTCGAGGGTGTTCACGTTGTGGGGGCACAAGTGCTTGCAGTTCATCAGAGCATTCACCATTAAAATACTTGTAGAACAGGCAGAGGGATGCAACGTTTCGTCGATGGGAACGAGGATGGAGCTTCGATGCCAGTTCAGGGCCTATCAGATTGGCTACTGTTGTGAACCGTGTCTAGGAGGGAGAGACTAGTAGCAAATGCACCAGCCCAAATATGACAGCAATACTCCATACATGGGCGAATGGTGGCCTTATAGAGGTACAGGATACTTTCGGGTGGTAATAATTTTCTAGCACGGTAAAGAGAGCCCACCTTCCTCGCAGCGGCCCTGGAAATGCCCTCGATGTAATTGTTCCAACTCATGTTTCCTGTGAACGTTAGGCCAAGGACCTTGAAAGAGGTACTCTCAGATAAAGAGCCGTTGGCCATTGCTATAGGTGGTAGAGAAAGTTTCTTGTAATTATTGAATGAAACCTGTTTAGTCTTGGCGGCATTGAACGTGACCATCCATTTTTGTCCCCATTCCACTACTGATTGGAGGTCATCCTCTAGTGTTTTTGCCATTACTTTGGATATATGTTATTCGTCTTCCTGTCGTGCCTGCTATAGATTGGAGTGTCATCAGCATATATACCCATCTCAGAGGCAATTTTGTCGGGGAGGGCATTTATAAATATCAGGAACAGTAGATGTCCCAGGATAGATCCCTGGGGCACTCCCGCATTTATATCATCTTGTTTAGATGTACGACCGTCGAGGACAACCTGGATTTTTCTCTTATCTAAGAAGAATTTTATTATGTTTAGTATTCCATCAGTGATACCGTATAATCTAATCTTCCTGAGGAGATCCTCATGCTATACCCTGCCAAAAGCCTTAGATATATCTAGAGCTACCGCTCTGCCCTCTCCCGCTTTGTCCAGTGAATGGTATATGCGTTCAGAGATTACAGTGAGGATGTCTGCTGTGGAAAGGGCTTGTCTAAATCCATATTGTTGGTCAGTCAGAAGTTTAGCATCTGTAAGGTGCTGGACTAGAGCATGGTTAATTAAGGTCTCAAATATTTTGGCAAAAAGTGGGAGGAGGCTAATAGGGCAATAATGTAATGAGTCAGTTCTTTCGCCAGAACTCTTGATTACTGGTACCACAAAAGCAGTTTTCCAACAGCCCGGAAAGTAAGCTTCATTAAGGCATTTGTTGTAGAGTTTGGAGAGAACTGGAGCTACTTCGGCTGAACACATTTTAATAGCACAGCTGGGATGAGGTCGGGTCCACATGCTTTTGAAGTGTCAAGGTTTTTTATGATAGCATGCACCTGAGCAAGTGTGATTTTCAGATCGTCTGGTGTGGCGTCTGTCCGCATAGGAAATTGAGGTAAGCGGTGGTTGGGAATGTCCTGTGTAGAGTTTGAGGCAAACTGACTGGCAAGCATGTTAACCTTTTCGGTTGCTGAGCAGACAACTTCATGATTGTTGGTTAGTGGGGGAATTGTTGATTGCCCATTATTTACTACACTGTTGTAGATTTTCCAGAAGTCTCGAGTTCCTAGTTTTTGTGCTTCGATGCGCTTTTTAGTGGTTTCCGTAAATTCCCTCTTAGCTGTGTTAATTTCTTTCTCAACGTTACTTCTAGCTTCTATGTACTTCTGTCTGTTTGAACTGGACTTATGTCGGTTAAATCTGCGGAATGCATGCTGCCTTTGAGCAATGGTCGTTGCGCAAGTCGAAGTAAACCATTGGGGAAGTGGGGCTTGCTATAGAATTTCCGCATGGGAACATGCGCTTCGATTGCAGTTTTGAACCATTCAGTGGTCTCGGTTGCACACTGTTCAGCAGGAAGAGAAAAAATATTCCCCCATGGGGCGTCTCTGATAAGATTTCTGATGGCTTCTTAGTCAGCCTTTTTATAATATCTCGTTGTTTTGAGCACTGGCTCTTCAGTTTTGGGTCTAGAGTTTACGTCGATTTCAACCATTATCACTGCATGATCAGCGTTCCCAAGTAGGCTGGCGGCTTTCGTTACACAATCATAAGAAACTGTGGTCAAAAACAGATCTAAAAGGAAAACGGGTTGGAAAAGTAACAATTTGCGATAGGGAGTGAGCTACAGAGAAGCTATGAGTTGCGCTACCCGCTGCATCTGTTTAAGTAGAGAATTCAAGCCAGTTTTTGTGATGGACATTAAAGTCACCGAATACATGTACTTGGGCGCTAGTGTCGAAGGAGAGTGCTGTGTCTATGCTGTCAGATACTTTGTTTATTATAGTGTAGTCTTGGGTCGAGGGAGAGCGGTAGAAAAAGTAAAAGTAGCTAATTTTGTGTTGCATGATTAGGCTTAAGCACATAAAGGCTTGATCATCCGTTTCTAGGTTTGTTTCTCTAGTCAAGGGAAGGGTATTACGAATGTAAACTCCAAGTCCGTGCATATGTCTGTCAGAGTCATTACGGCAGAGTGGGAGAGATCCAGGCATGTTTGAAGTAGTTAGAGGGGATGGAGGAGTGTAGGTTAGTCTCACTTAGTGTTAAGATATCCGGGGTATTTGTTCGGAGAGATACTTCAACATCAGCTGAATTAGTTCTTAGCCCACGGATATTTGTGAATGCAAGCCCCAAAGGGAGGAGGCAAGTGGGATTTGTTTGACCCTAAGCCTGGTTTAAGCTTATTTTTAGATTGTACTGTCATCATATTTTGCACGGTGGCCGAAGAGAGTCACACACCTCGAAGATGTAATTTTAGCTAAGTACATTTTTTCTTGACACACTTTATTTTATTTTATTTGATTTATTATTTTTTTTTAAGCCAAACAAATCTAACCCTCTTGTTTTTCGTTGTGCTCATCATATCATTCTATGTAATTTTATTTTATTTCTCACACATCTTGACCATTCTTGATTCACTTATTTTAAAAATATTTCCTGACAATTTTTTCTTTCTTTTTACCATGTCACATCGACGTAGTATTGGGGAGGGGAATCCCTATTTAGCTTAATAGCTTGACATAAGAACTTTTTTAGGAATAATCTAGTCTCATTGAAATAGATTAATTTAAATATGAAGTCGATCGCTTTAAATATAAACACCCGAATTGTTAACCATGTGTCGCTAAAAATGCTTCGTAGGCGATAAAAGAACATACGCACGGACTTTCTTAACTGGTAAATATCTCCGGCAAGAAATTGTCTTGATTTCAGATTGCGTATTGCTTCTTTCTTTTTATATTCGAATTTAGGGATCTTAATAATGTGTGTGACATTGCCGATGTTTTTTGAGATCATACACTGTTCCCCAAAGAAACTTTTATCTTGACATATTTAAAACAGTTTTTACCATCGACATTAAATTATTTTGTTGGCATAGTAGCGGTTCTGTGTCGCATTGCGTGTTTGGACAGCAGTTTATCGAAAATGATTTTATTTTCGCCTAAACGTGATTTAGGCTAAAAGTAGGGTCCGGTGTGCGAAAGCGAGTGGCTTTTTTGTGCCAACTGGAATCCTACGTACCATGCATGCGTCACTGCCATACCGGCTTACGTCGCAAGCCACTATTACATCCAAATCCGGGTTAAAATGAATAACGAACTGTTTTTAGGTAAGTTTTCCTTCTTGAAATGATGTCTGCCAATACGATGTCTATTCCCAAGGTTTATCCTTCGTTAGTAATTGATTAATTGGTGCGCGCAATTCGTGCAGGGTGGTGATAAACACTTGGTATTAATTTTCCAAGCCTAAAACGCTTTGTAGTTGTGCAATCATTTTCGGTGGCCAACTCTCTCTACTAGGGGTTACTCTTTCCGGATCTGGGCGTCTGCCATATTTATCAATTCTATGTCCTTGCTACTTGATTTTTTGTAAGAAGAATTCACACTTGCCTTCTTTGACCTTAAATACATAATGTAGTAATGAACTGAATACTTGGTTGATATGGTTTCTGTGTCCTCCACTGCTTTGTTCGCTATAATGATGTAATATAAATATGCGATGGCGGAATCAAAG
>NC_136512.1:60343600-60353600 GCF_053919585.1 Euprymna scolopes | reverse complement strand
CACGTTAGTACAGTTGTTGAAGCAGGGACCTGGAATGGAATTCCAAAGTCTAGCGGTTCTGGGGAAGAAACTATTGGAATAGAAAGATCTTTTACATCTAGGGATCTCTACAGTGTGGGGGTGGGATCTAGCAGCCTGTCGGGTCTGTCGAGGGTGTTCACGTCGTGGGAGCAAAAGCGCTTGCAGTTCGTCAGAGCATTCGCCACTAAAATACTTGTAGAACAGGCAGAGAGATGCAATGTTTCGTAGATGGGGCATAGGCTTGTGCTTAGATGCCAGTTAAGGACCTATCAGATTTGTCACTCTCTTTTGAACCTTGTCAAGGAGCGAGAGACTAGTAGCAGATGCACCAGCCCAAATATGACAGCAATACTTAATACATGGGCGAATTGTGGCCTTATAGAAGTACAGGGATACTTTCCGGTGTTATTAGTTGTCTAGCACGGTAGAGAGAGCCGACCTTTCTTGCAATGACCCTGGCAATGACTTCAATGAAATTGTTCCAACTCATGTTTCCTGTGAACGTTAGGCCAACGAGTTGGAAGGATGTACTCTCAGATAAAGAGTCGTTGGCTATTGCTATAGGTACTAGAGAAGGTTTCTTGTAATTATTGAATGAAACTAGTTTAGTCTTGGCGGCATTTAACGTGACCATCCATTTTTGTCCCTATTCCACTACAGATTGGAAGTCATCCTCTAGGGTTTCGGCCATTTCTTTTATATGTGTTCATTTGTGTTCCTGTCGTACCTGTTATAGAGAGTAGTGTCATCAGCATATATACCCATCTCAGAGGCAATTTTGTCGGGGAGGGCCTTTATGAATATCAGGCAGAGTAGAGGTCCAAAGATAGACCCCTGGGCACTCCCGCATTTATATCATATTGTTTAGAGTTATGACCCTCGAGGACAACCTGGATTTTTCTCTTATCTAAGAAAAATTTAATGATTTTAAGTATTCTACCAGTGATACAGCATAATCTAATTTTCCTGAGGAGACCCTCATGCCACACCCTACCAAAAGCCTTTGATATATCTAAAGCTACCTCTCTGCCGTCTCCCGCTTTGTCCAGTGAATGGCATATGCGTTCAGATATTACAGTAAGGATGTCTGCTGTGGAAAGGGCTTGTCTAATCCATATTGTTGGTCAGCCAGAAGTTTAGCATCTGTAAGGTGATTGACTAGAGCATGGTTCAATAAAGTCTCAAATATTTTGGCAAAAAGTGGGAGGAGGCTAATGGGGCGATAATTTAATGGGTCCGTTCTTTTGCCAGACTTCTTGAATACTGGTACCAAAAGCAGTTTTCCAACAGCGCGTAAATCAAGATTCATTAAGTCACTTGTTGTAGAGTTTGGAGAGAACTGGAGCTACTTATGCTGAGCAGATTTTGATAGCACAGCTGGTATGAGGTCGTGTCCACATGCTTTTAATGTGTCAAGGTTTTTAATGATAGCATGCACCTGAGCAAGGGCGATTTTAATATCGTCTAGCGTGGCGTCTATCCGCATAGGAAATTCAGGTAGGGGGGTTGGAAGGGTCCAGTGTGGAGTTTGAGGCAAACCGACTGGCAAGCATGTTAGCCTTCTCGGTTGCTGAGCAAACAACCTCGTGCTTTTTGGTAAATTGTTGATTGCCCATTATTTACTACACTGTTGTAGATTTTCCAGAAGTCACGAGTTTCTAGTTTTTGTGCTTCCATGCGTTTTTTAGAGGTTTCCGTAAATTCTCTCTTAGCTGCCGTTATTTCTTTCTTAACGTTACTTTTAGCTTCTATGTACTTCTGTCTGTTTGAACTGGCCTTATGTCGGTTATATCTGCGGTAGCGAATATATGAACGAGATAAATTCATATAAATTAATTCAAGGATAGCAATCTAAATATTTGTCTTGGCTAATGTATGTAGGTTAGACAATATATCACAACTATATTGATTTAATTAAAAGCTACTTTGGCCTGTTCCTAGCTGCCATTCCTCCTTACGATAGAAAGGACAATTTTTATCAGCACGGTTGTCGTCAAGAACGCAATTCTGTTTATCAAATAATAGGATTATCCACAAGTATTGTACCCACAATTTTCTGTAAAGCATCAACCGATAACTGTTTAAAAAAATATAGCTGTTACATACAAATATGAAAGCATTTTACGAATGCACTAGTCAAGATTATACTCTGTATTTTAATATTTAATGATTTGGGAAGCGTCAAGTGTGGAACCTTTAACATATAAAGCAAAGATAAGTTACTTATTTTAGATTATGGTGTTACGGTTTTATATAGTACTAGCTAGGGGAACCCGGCGTTGCCCGGGTGTTTGGAGGTGGGGGGTTAAAAAAAGTAAGTATGAGGATCAAACCCGAACCATTGAGGCAAAGTCGTGAAAAAACATACTACCTTAACCATTGCCCAACCGCGGCATGCTTACGGAAACACGCTTGACTCTATTTAATTACTTGGATTTAGCAGGTGCTCGTTTTAATGAGTTATTGGCTGCGGGATTTCATTTACTGCTGAACGCTTTTTTCCCACCCCAAGATGTTATAGGAAAAAGACTAACCCACATTCGGTGAGCGACAAATATTGAATATTTATCTTCCCGAAATCGAGCAAATTAAATAGACAGGCGAGTGTCGTTGTTAACTGTGAGGTATTACGATTTATATGTGATATAACAAGTTTTAAAATGTTGTGAAACGACCGACCGCTTCTCTGAAAGAAGCCTTTTGTAGACACACAGAAAAAGCGAACACGCATACATACATACATTTTCACTTTTATATTAATAGATATAATATTGGCGTGCGATTTATATACTGTGTATTAAAGAATCAAGTTTTGCTAAGCACACTCTCATTGTTAAACATTTTATGAATGCACTGACGATAATTATAACGCTCACATTCTTCTGTCTTTAATATTACTCAAATCAGCTGCTTCAAAGAAAGTGAAAACATATAAAATGCCCAGTAAATGAAAACAAAACGCAAGAATACTCTTACGGAATTGCCTGAAACTAGTTTTTCCATCAAACAAATGTTATTTTATTTTAAAAAAGAATACGGAAGAGAAAAACCCAATAAATAGTTCTATTTTAATGAACAAATACATTGTTTTTTTTTCTTTTGGACAAAGAGATATTTTGTGACAAAAAATGTCGTTTGTATTGTTTTCATTGAAAATGCGCTTGAAGATCTGTTATATTATTTGTTGTGGCAGATAAAACAATAACGATTGCCGTGAAGCTCCATCCTGGATCCTATTATTATATTTTGTTTGTTTTCGTGTAAAAGTTTTACATTATTATTGTTTTGTTTCCATTAAAAACATTTTAACCAGATTTTACTCCGCACACAGTTCGATAATATAATAACAATAAAGTCTGTTCTGATGAATTAGTTTTAAACAATAATTAATTTTTGTCTCAATTTGACATATTCTAAGGTGTTGGTCTGGTGAGGGCTAGCATTGAATAGCTGTTTATACAGTTTGTGTGGTCATCGTTGTATACGTCTTCCTTTCGTTATCATCCTGGCGACTTCATATTCAATAGAAAGTGTCGCAAGGGTGTCCTTGTTTGGTTTCAATGGCTCCAACTTTTTCTTAAGTCGTAGAACAACATCATTAAATATGTAATCAGGCGGGCTATTTGAGACACCCAGCGTAAATTATGGTTTCTACCAAGTAACCAAATATGTTCTGCTCACCTTTTAGTACAAACCATTAATTAAAGTTGGAATAGATACGAAATGGGTGCAGCATTTATTTTACAGATTCGGACAGAAAATATGCACATTAGAAGTTATAAAAAGCATGCGCACTGATCATGTTAATCTGTTATAAAACGGAATGCTGTGAAAAAGATCCACATGTCTCGGGATCTTGTTCGAGGTTATTGTATTATCGCTACCGTGCAGCATCCTTATTTCCTCAAATGCTTGGGAAGTGGATACTGTAAGAAATTCTAAAGATTTACAGATATGTGTAATATTATCAGGAGTCCCTCACTTACACTGCAAGACACGTTATGCATACACGCGGATATTTATATTATTACAAGTTGTTCAGTGGTAAATTGTGAACTGTTAGCAACACATAAAACTGTAGCTGAAGACATATACGTACACAATTTTAAACGTGGGCAGCAAGCATTGCGCCTGATAGGTGCCAGCATTACTGAATTACAAATGTATGCAGTTTAGAAGCAAAAAAAAAATTACTCTCCAAATCATGTTACCTATGCAGCGAACTACATTCGCATAATTCTGCCGTTTCGAATAAAGATTGCCAAAATTGTGAAAAACTTGGCTATAAAATATCACATTGTAGAGTTTGACGCAAGCCCCAAAATAATAGACTATATCCAGTGAAATATTTACACAAATA
The DNA here is from genome assembly GCF_053919585.1 of Euprymna scolopes. Classification (NCBI taxonomy): domain Eukaryota; kingdom Metazoa; phylum Mollusca; class Cephalopoda; order Sepiida; family Sepiolidae; genus Euprymna; species Euprymna scolopes. The sequence continues at coordinate 60,349,219 of NC_136512.1, read as the reverse complement.
GGTAACTGTCAATATATGAGATTAAACCGTAAAATATAATTGCATACTTGTTCAGACATTTCAATTATAAATGTGAAGACGTGTAAGAACTGAACAAACTGACTGGCAGAACACACAAAAATCATCCCGCACGGTGACTGGAATAGGGTTAAGCTTATGAGAGTATTATAGGTAACAGTAAAATTGAAGGTGCCTACAAATATATGAAAGTGTACACGCTACAAACTGTTTTCACTTCTATTTGTAAAGTTGGATAAACATTTTTAAAATTGTGAATGTATAAGACCACCTTTTCACTAGAAAAAATAGAAGCTAAAACGATACAAGAATCGACAACGTACCAGACGAAATCTTTCCAACACCAAGCTATGCATATAAAACAATCAAACACTTTTTAAAAAAGTTGAGAAAGGAATAAATTTAAAAAAAATAACACGTATAACTCAAGAATACGTCGGAGAAAAAAACTACACGTAGAAAGAGAGTTTATCGACCTCAGTTCTGAAGCCTTTCGCTCTAGAAAATACCCAACTAGTGCAGGTCGAGAGGAAAGAGAACACACCTCCTGACAATAGAATCAAAGTGGAAAAGATATTTACATTTGTTTTGCCGTGCTTAAAAGCGTGGGAGGAGTCTGTTATAGTAGCACACCTGTGTACTAACCTCTAACTTCTTCGAAAACTGTGGCCCGTGATGGCAAGTCTACCGAGAAACCTCCACATTGAATTCTCAAGGCTCTGCGTAGAATTCTACTGAAAAGCAAAAAGCAAAGCTTTGCATGCGCCGAAAAGAAGAAAATCAAAATCAAGGTTTCTAGCTACTAAACGTCAATTCCATAAAAGTACATATTTTGACAGATGTATATCGTTCAGTTGCCAAAACATGTAAAGTTTCACAAATCTCAATTCTTCGTCACTGGATTGCTGATCAGGATAGTAGAGAGGGGGTCGTCAGACGAATAGACGGTAGAAACTGTTTCTTCTCGAAATTCGGCGCAAAATCTGTCGAATCAGAGCTGATATTGTTTTTTTATACTAAGGTCACGGTTGGGATCTGGCGATCTGCTGAACCAATCAAAGCGAGGCACGTGTCTGGGGAAGCCCCAGATACATTTGCGTGTGTGCACTTCCCCAAAGTGTACATAGTTTTAGAAAATCTGAGGATAAAATGAAATAACTTTCACACGATCAAAGAGGTCAATCCCTGTCATTCTGGACGAGTGTTTTCCAGGTTAACCCGTACAAATCCCGTTCAACAATAAAATATATATCTGTTTTTTTAGTGCAAGCATATCACTTTTGATACTTGCCGTTGTCAGGGATTCAATTAACCAATCTTAGCATATGTGTCTGGTATTCCTCAGGTCCGAGGGAGGCCTCAATCCCCTCAATGAGAAGCGTATCGCTCTCTCAAGGCGATCATGTTACACACTAACTATTACTTTTTTCATAACAGTAAAAATAGAACGACGTGTACGACTTCCTATGTAATATGTGTACTTCGTCGTACACTATCATGGCGGTGTGTGCTACAATTTTTGCTCCTTGTATACTTTGTTAATGTTTCAATATATAGTTATCTTGCTAACCTATATTCGTGCCCGTGTATTTTCTGTATGACACTATAGACCAGAACACAAACACACACACACACACACACACACGTACACTCTCATCCCCATACCCCCCACACACGTATATATATATATATAGATATATATATATATATATGTAACACACACACACACATACTTTTATGTATATGCACTGCGATTTTTAAAATATTTTAGTTTCGTATTAAAACAATAGATACAGAAGAGCTGTTTTACAAAGTCTCCTCATGTATAAACATGTAAATACAAATTTGAGGAGTCAAATCAGTAAACATTCGCCCTAATCGGTATTGTAATGATTAAACAATGAAATAAACGACTGGCGATCATAGATAGTCAGAATTGGTTTACCGGATAAGTTTTCACGATCCTGAAATAAACGTAATAATCGTTATTAAAAAAATTATTAAACCATTTCGCAATATCACGTTTATAAAAATTTAGAGGCCATCTAAATGTAGCCAGAACTGCGTAAATACTTTAATAAAATAATTCAACCTTTTGCTATAAGAATAAAATTAAACACTTGTGCTTTTCTTCAATGATTCTCTACCTTACAAATATGTATGCCCTTCTCTATATCACACTTTCTTCCCCCCTCTCTCTGTCTCTTTCTCTCTCTCTTTCCACAGACAGACATGAACATGCATATATATATATATATACATATATATATATATATATATATATATATATATATATATATATATATTACGCAAACATACGAATACACACGACCGAGCGATGTTTTTTGTGTAAACAAATCGAGCTTAGGTATTAGGACGATGTAAACAAAACCGTTAATTCACTGCCCGCACAGCAGCTGGTTATCGACGTAATGGTTCAAAGCCTTGACTGTCGGACTGGTGGTCGAGTTCGATCCTGGTTTTAGCTAGTTGTGTGTTTAGCTGCATTGATGAGATGTGATACAGCGAACCAGTACTGTATGTAGATGACTATATATATATATATGTGTGTGTGTGTGTGTGTGTGTGTGTTTGCTTGTGTTTGTGTGTGTGTGTAGGTGTAAATATATATCAAGTTCTTTCTCAATGCAACAACTGTGACACTTGGATCAGATTTGGGGATGAGATCTCAGCGCTCCTGACTTGCAAAAAAATGTTACAACAGCCCGTTGACATCCCCCGATATGGGTGCCTCAGAAGATTTGCAATAAACTAACTTAGAGAATCACTAAGCCTGGGAGGGTGGACCTCCTAGAACTTCACAGAACCAAACACTTTCATCAAAATCAACAAGAACCTGTTCATTACAGAATTACTCTAAGTTCTGCTGGTTTTTGATAATGTTTATAATTCAGACGGCTTAATCTAATCCAAAAACAGGGAAAACCATTTTACGTAGCGTCTTATTTGTTTAGTAATGTATTTCTGGAATATATAACATCATTTTAATACAGATTTTTAATGTGGAACCTCGTGGGTTATTTGCATTTTATTACTGTGCCTTATGTGATCAATTTTAATTCAGATTTTTATATTACTTTTACGGAATTATCAAGTTTGCTTGAGTCGTTTGAATGTTGTTAGAATCAATGTAAAACAACTAAACATGGATGTATGAATTGTTATTTTACAATACAATACAGGTATATAAAGCGGTAGTAATATGTGTTTTAGTCTAGATATTCCAACGTTGCACAGAGATTACATACATTACGGATAAAATAAAATTTCTTTCAACGACTTAATGGTTTACGCAAATAAATAATTTTCATTAATATCTATGTTTTATATTAAAAAACAATTTCCTGTAATAATGAATACAATGAAAAAACGGGATGTAGTGTATTATGTGTTAATTAAAGTATTATCTATCTCTAATTGTTTTACTATGTCATGCTAAATAGGATGTATTTACGAAAGCAATGCTCACCGCATACGTCTTATAATTTCAAACAATTGTATCTTGATGTTTATAAGAATCATCGCTCAAGATAAGAACAATGCAAACCATAATGTGCCAACACGTCACAACGAAGAATATTTAAGATTATTTAGAATATAAAAAAATGAACAATAATTTATTGATGTGTGAGTGTTTAAAATAACATTCAAAAAATGAAAAGATTGTACGGTTTTATTAATATTTCTGAACCTTAAAAATCCCTCGCACATAAGAGATCATCAGATGAACATACTAACAGCTTAAATTTATTTCACACTGAGATAAGATTAAACACGTTCACATAACAGTTACCAGAAAGGCAAGCAAAAAACAAAACACGTTTATTTTCTTCACATCTTTCTTTTGCAAACTGCTGTCTATAAACATTCGATGAAAACAAAACTAACGTGACCACCAAAAGTAGACCAGACCAGTATTTTCTACTCTTCTAAGTGTGTAAATATAGGAATGCGTTAATATATTTTCTAACATCTGATATTCAATTTCTTATAAAATTTCAGTGGTTTTAGATACAGTCTAAACAGATGGTCTAACTATATGTGTAATCCTCTATTGAATGCTGTAGAAGCCTTGCAATAACAGATCCTCGGCAATTCCCCGTTTTTTTCCGCATCGAATAGTAAAAAATCCAAGTAGATATGTCTTCTTTTTTTTCAAATTAGATTTGGGAGAACTCAACAATAAATATGCTATCAGAAATATTACTTAGGTTTTTAATGCGAAAAAGTCAGTTTTCAAGAAACACAAACAGGATAAAGATATATTTCACGCGATTCTATTAAATAGCTGTTCCATTTTAAAAACGTTATCACTGACCATAAATTTATGCAAATGTTTACCTTTAATGAAAACTGTCTTATTTCCATCGCTTTTCTTATTTAATGCAGTTTAGTTTTATTCAGGCAAGTTGTGGGAGTTTTTTAGTGTAAACTTATACACACACACACACACACACACACACACACACACACACATATATATATATATATATATATATATATATATATATATATATATAACGTTACTCTTTTTTAATTAATCTGACGTAACGATCCTTACACTATCATAAAAAAGATAATATTGAATTTGAAAGGTACGAAAAAGCTTTGGAAATTTGATGAGTGTATGTTTATTATAAATCCCCGTTACATACTGGATGACAATTATTAAAAGAATACATATATATATATATATATATATATATACATATATATATATGCACATATATATACATATGTATAAGACATTGAGTAAATATTTATATATTTTCTTATATGCAAATTTCTAAAATATATATATGTATATATGCGCATATATAAATAAGTATAGGTTCTCACGAAAAACAGATAATCCCTTATATATATATATATATATATATATATATATATATATATATATATATATATATATATATAAACGCACACGTAATAAAAAAACATTAATTCTCCAAATCGAATCAGAAAAAAGTAAGGCAAAACATATTCATAAAAATGACTTTCATATTGTTTTTGATATTTTATTAATGCCTTAATAATTTTGAGTAACACGCTAGACATGTCAGATTAAATTGTTGCATTGCTTGTGTATTCTTGCATGTTCGGTTCTTTCTACACCGATGTTCTTGATATGGGAGCAAGTAAGCAGCACCTTTGCATATACATTTTAGTTATGGTTTTGTGTGAATGATTATAATTAGTGGCATTAATATTTTATCCTGTTCCAATTGTAAGGTAATTTTATTTACTTGTCTTCGCTTATGTGCAGGGCGTTTATATCTATAAGTGTAGTTTGTTGTTTTATCATTGTAATACATTTGTGTGTTCTAACAAAATATTCATATTTAGGTTCCATATACTGTAGTAAAGAATTAGTAGTCCCATTAAGAACATAGTGAGATATAGTGACACAGTTGTAGCATTCATGGCGACATAGATGTTTGTTCGTTTTTTTTTTTACCAGTACCACAGCTGAAAAAATTATAATGAAACGATGAGTTGATACTTTTCAATAAAACAGAAAAGGTACATAATTATAATTCTTGCTTAGGTTTCTGGTTGGCGATATACGAGGGTCTTGCA
>NC_136512.1:60296100-60341100 GCF_053919585.1 Euprymna scolopes | reverse complement strand
TATATATATATATATATATATATATATATGATATGGAGAAGAAAAGAAAAAAGAAACAAAGGGTTATAATAAAGAGAATAAGAACTAGAAGGAAAAGGAAAGAATAATGAGATCTAGTTAAATAGAGAAAGAGAGAAAGTAAGAATTTGACAGTATATAGAAAAAGAAAAAGAAAAAGAAAAAATCTGCGTGTCAACCAATTTATGAACAATTATACAATTCAGTAATGAAGCATATTATTACAAATACAAACAGAAGATACAATCCAAGCGTCAGAAATGAACGTGTCAAAAAAGGCAGTGAATGTATTCTGCTAGCATATTTATCCTCTTACATACGTCCACGAGTAAAATCAACGCAATTCAAACATACGTCTACCATTAATTAGGCCCTTTATGCTAAATGATATAAGTTTAAAGTTTTCGCGTTTTTATTAGATAAATATATGAATAAAAGAAAAAAATAATGATAAAACAATATTAAAATTATTATTAATAACAATAAACATAATAGTAATGATAATAATAATAATAATAATAATAATAATAATAATAAAAACAGAATAAAATTAATATTTATTATCATTTTAATATAACATATTTAGCCATAAGAGGGGATTAAATAAATTAAATAGGTCCAATAATTATAAATAAAAAACTACTAATATTTATGTATATAAAAAGAATATAATACAAATATATATATATATATAGATATATAACCACACACACACATATATATATACCCAAATATACACACACATACACACACATATATATATATACATATATATATATATACATATACATGCACATAAGTAAAGGTGTAACTATACTATTAAGTTGGAAGTTTAAGCTATTTAAGTATAGATATAAAGTCATATTAAATCACAAAATAATACATTCAATACCAGATTACTAATAACACAGATACAAGTACACTTACCTATAAATATATTCAGGCAAAAGAAGTAATTAAATCAACGAAATACTCAAAAATAGCGACGCACAGGTAGATAGTACCCTAATTAAAAATAATAAGATACATATGTATATACTCACAGAGAACCAACCGACATACTAATAAGCATATATATATATATATATATATATATATATATATATATATATATATATATATAATCTTATGTATACACATACATACAAAAAATACACAAATATATGCACACAATCATATACTAATACACAACAACGCACACACACATATATATACTCACACATAAATATGTATAATTTACATAAATTATATATATAGAAATACATAAGAATACAAATAATTTGGCAAGGGTACAGATAGATGCATACACACATAGAAACATACAAATGGATTGAATAAACATGGGAGGGTATACCAAATAATATAGAAATATATAGATCTAAGTACACACGGTCATAAAATAAATACATAGACACATACATATACACATAGACACACATGTATATAAGATAGGAGAAGTAAAGAATGAAATCAGGAGAGGAGAAAGTATATTAATAGAATATTAATAAATTATAGAAATCAGTGACAATTTTTAATTTATTTAAACTTTACATCTAAACTAAATTACTTAAAAGATGGGTTTTATAATGTTTGCAATTAATTGAATTTTCGTGCTTCTTATTTAATAATTTATCTCTTTCTCTAAAAGTAAGTATAAATAATTTCTCATAAAGACATAGGTAGCAAGGCGAGTTTAAAGATGAACAGGTTTTCGCTTTCTTTAAAATTTTCCAATTTACTATTGGGGAGTAACCTTGCTCTACTAGTTCATTGTAATATTTAGACAAGGAAGTTCTATTTTTGTACTCATTATTTTCAAAAGAGCACTTGTGACCGGTAAATCTTTCTTTAAAATTGTTATTTGTCATTCCTATGTAATATTTAATTTCATTCGGATTTTCCTTAGTAGAAATAGTTGCTTGGTACACTACAGAAGTAATTTGACAATTTCCTTTAAGAGGGCATTTTGATTTAATTCTACAGTTACAACTTTCGGTAGCAATGGGTGTGCTATTTTTGTTTAATATTATGTTATTATGTTTTTTAATTATTTTTTCAAGGTTTTCATTACAACTATAACTAAGTTTTATTGTATTTTTATTGAAAATTTTATGTAGTATGTTATTAATAGGGAAGTGCTTTTTAATTAAGTTTAAGAATTTCATTCCTAGATTTGTTTTAAGTTTCAGATTAAAAGGGGGATTGTACCACAGGATTTTTCTCTTACGGTTTCTATTTGTATTTGTGTTTGGGTGTGTTGGTTCTATGAACTTAATTTGGGTGTTTTTGTATCCACTATCCTTAAGGGCCCTGTTATAGAAATATTTATGTTTATTAAATGTTTCAAGATTGGAAGAATTGTCACTGATTCTTTTACTAATGGATTTGGGGATATGCCTTATGATAGATTTTGGGTGATTTGATTGGGGGTGTACATAAATTGGGTTTGAGTTTTCCTTCCTATATGGTTGGTAGATGCCTTTCCTTAAATCAAAGTTCACATCCAAAAAATTTACAGTTTTAACATCTGATATAATATCCACTTTTAATTTAATTCTACGGAATTCATTTAAGATAATCTGTTTGGTTCTTTCACATTTAGGGCCGTTGGATTCCTTGATGATCATCAGTCCATCATCACGATACAAGCCTATATCCATGACATTGATGTCTTTGGTTAAGTTGTATAGTATGAATAGACCTACTAAGTCTGTCATTTCAGCCGAATCCAAAGACCCCATGGAAATGTCAAACAGGTCATTTTGATCTTTTTTCAACCACTGATCATTTCCACTAATTAATGTAGTATTTCTACATGTCCGTATAATTTCAATTTCAGTGTCTTTTATATCAGACAGGAGTTTAGCAAACTCCATCACCTCTTCGAATAGTTCCTTAGATATGGAGGGATAGTAATTCACAATATCGAATTGTAAGAAAGTACAATTCTTTTTATTATGTATATTGGAAAACCATTTAATGGTATCCGCTGTGTTAATCCATAGATTTAGCTTATATGTTGATTTAATTTGATAGTTAACTCTTTCTAGTATATTTTTACTTAATTTACCTATTTCGGGTTTCGTAGGATTAATTAACCTAGTTGTAGGTTTATTTTCAAAATTTATCTTATGGTCTTTAAGCAAAATATATGACTGTTTTTTTTTGTAAAATTCCCACTCTATTACTAATTTTAAGTTTGTCAGTTATTTCTTTACTATCCTTGTCAATTTTTTTGCAAATATCTATATTTGATTTTTTGTAATTTTTTGTAATATTTTCTTTAATAAGCTTGTTATATTCATGTGTAGTTAGTTTGTAGAAATTTTGCGTCTTATCTGCTTTAACGTAAAGGTAATCCGAGGTGTTGATTTTCTTAATGGTAAAATCCAACTGTTTTTGAAAATGATTCTTTTTCCCATGGAAAGACAAGCCTCTAATAAGGTCCATAATGTCTGCTTCAAAAGCATCCAATTGGTCGATATGTGGTGCCGAATCTCGATTTTTGAAACCATGGTAATCCTTATTCTTGTTGTCATTTGAATTTCTCAGGAAGAAAAAAGCTTTCCACTTCATTCTCCTAAGTAGCTCCTCAGTTTTTAGAAGGAGGGTCATCTGGTAATTCCGATTGGTGGTGGTAGGAATATTTTTCAGGGATGTTTGGAAGTTAATTTTCTCCATGTTTAGGTAAAAACAAATCCAGCGTATAATAGTGCTCAACAGTAATGGAGCGACGATACTCGGGTTTTTTTTATATTCAAAAGTAATGGACTAATGAATTCAACGAGGTTGTTAGATAGTGCTCAATAAAAAGAGCTGATAATACTTGTTTATTGTTATATAAACATGCTCACATCCCGCTGCTACAAACAGCCACTTGTTTCAATCAAACAACAGATATCATCAGGCAGCGACTTGACTATTCAAAAGTTCAATGAATAATGGATTTTTATTTTAGGTAGGAACTCTTTAGAAGTTGGAGTTAAAAAACTTAAAACACAGGACTTTAATTAAATAAAAAAGTAAAAAGGGAGAGGCAATTTAAATAAAGTTAAAAGATTACAATGGGGAGAGAGTGATTGAGAAGAAAAAAGGAATAGAGACAGAAATAGAGAAAGAAAATATAGAGAAAACAAAATAGAGAGAAAAAGAAGAGAGAAAATATATATATATATATACACATACACACACATACACACATATACATATATATATACATATATATATATATATATATATATATATACATACATATACATATACATACTTTATTCCCATATATATATATATATACATACATATACATATACATACTTCATTTCTCCTTTCCCCCCCTCTCCATATCACATATATATATATATATATATATATATATATATATATATATATATATATATATATATATATATATATGATATGGAGAAGAAAAGAAAAAAGAAACAAAGGGTTATAATAAAGAGAATAAGAACTAGAAGGAAAAGGAAAGAATAATGAGATCTAGTTAAATAGAGAAAGAGAGAAAGTAAGAATTTGACAGTATATAGAAAAAGAAAAAGAAAAAGAAAAAATCTGCGTGTCAACCAATTTATGAACAATTATACAATTCAGTAATGAAGCATATTATTACAAATACAAACAGAAGATACAATCCAAGCGTCAGAAATGAACGTGTCAAAAAAGGCAGTGAATGTATTCTGCTAGCATATTTATCCTCTTACATACGTCCACGAGTAAAATCAACGCAATTCAAACATACGTCTACCATTAATTAGGCCCTTTATGCTAAATGATATAAGTTTAAAGTTTTCGCGTTTTTATTAGATAAATATATGAATAAAAGAAAAAAATAATGATAAAACAATATTAAAATTATTATTAATAACAATAAACATAATAGTAATGATAATAATAATAATAATAATAATAATAATAAAAACAGAATAAAATTAATATTTATTATCTTTTTAATATAACATATTTAGCCATAAGAGGGGAGTAAATAAATTAAATAGGTCCAATAATTATAAATAAAAAACTACTAATATTTATGTATATAAAAAGAATATAATACAAATATATATATATATATAGATATATAACCACACACACACATATATATATATACCCAAATATACACACACATACACACATATATATATATACATATATATATATATATATATACATATACATGCACATAAGTAAAGGTGTTACTATACTATTAAGTTGGAAGTTTAAGCTATTTAAGTATAGATATAAAGTCATATTAAATCACAAAATAATACATTCAATACCAGATTACTAATAACACAGATACAAGTACACTTACCTATAAATATATTCAGGCAAAAGAAGTAATTAAATCAACGAAATACTCAAAAATAGCGACGCACAGGTAGATAGTACCCTAATTAAAAATAATAAGATACATATGTATATACTCACAGAGAACCTACCGACATACTAATAAGCATATATATATATATATATATATATATATATATATAATCTTATGTATACACATACATACAAAAAATACACAAATATATGCACACAATCATATACTAATACACAACAACGCACACACACATATATATACTCACACATAAATATGTATAATTTACATAAATTATATATATAGAAATACATAAGAATACAAATAATTTGGCAAGGGTACAGATAGATGCATACACACATAGAAACATACAAATGGATTGAATAAACATGGGAGGGTATACCAAATAATATAGAAATATATAGATCTAAGTACACACGGTCATAAAATAAATACATAGACACATACATATACACACAGACACACATGTATATAAGATAGGAGAAGTAAAGAATGAAATCAGGAGAGGAGAAAGTATATTAATAGAATATTAATAAATTATAGAAATCAGTGACAATTTTTAATTTATTTAAACTTTACATCTAAACTAAATTACTTAAAAGATGGCCCTTAACAGGGCCCTTAAGGATAGTGGATACAAAAACACCCAAATTAAGTTCATAGAACCAACACACCCAAACACAAATACAAATAGAAACCGTAAGAGAAAAATCCTGTGGTACAATCCCCCTTTTAATCTGAAACTTAAAACAAATCTAGGAATGAAATTCTTAAACTTAATTAAAAAGCACTTCCCTATTAATAACATACTACATAAAATTTTCAATAAAAATACAATAAAACTTAGTTATAGTTGTAATGAAAACCTTGAAAAAATAATTAAAAAACATAATAACATAATATTAAACAAAAATAGCACACCCATTGCTACCGAAAGTTGTAACTGTAGAATTAAATCAAAATGCCCTCTTAAAGGAAATTGTCAAATTACTTCTGTAGTGTACCAAGCAACTATTTCTACTAAGGAAAATCCGAATGAAAATAAATATTACATAGGAATGACAAATAACAATTTTAAAGAAAGATTTACCGGTCACAAGTGCTCTTTTGAAAATAATGAGTACAAAAATAGAACTTCCTTGTCTAAATATTACAATGAACTAGTAGAGCAAGGTTACTCCCCAATAGTAAATTGGAAAATTTTAAAGAAAGCGAAAACCTGTTCATCTTTAAACTCGCCTTGCTACCTATGTCTTTATGAGAAATTATTTATACTTACTTTTAGAGAAAGAGATAAATTATTAAATAAGAAGCACGAAAATTCAATTAATTGCAAACATTATAAAACCCATCTTTTAAGTAATTTAGTTTAGATGTAAAGTTTAAACTAATTAAAAATTGTCACTGATTTCTATAATTTATTAATATTCTATTAATATACTTTCTCCTCTCCTGATTTCATTCTTTACTTCTCCTATCTTATATACATGTGTGTCTATGTGTATATGTATGTGTCTATGTATTTATTTTATGACCGTGTGTACTTAGATCTATATATTTCTATATTATTTGGTATACCCTCCCATGTTTATTCAATCCATTTGTATGTTTCTATGTGTGTATGCATCTATCTGTACCCTTGCCAAATTATTTGTATTCTTATGTATTTCTATATATATAATTTATGTAAATTATACATATTTATGTGTGAGTATATATATGTGTGTGTGCGTTGTTGTGTATTAGTATATGATTGTGTGCATATATTTGTGTATTTTTTGTATGTATGTGTATACATAAGATTATATATATATATATATATATATATATATATATATATATATATATATATATATATGCTTATTAGTATGTCGGTTGGTTCTCTGTGAGTATATACATATGTATCTTATTATTTTTTATTAGGGAACTATCTACCTGTGCGTCGCTATTTTTGAGTATTTCGTTGATTTAATTACTTCTTTTGCCTGAATATATTTATAGGTAAGTGTACTTGTATCTGTGTTATTAGTAATCTGGTATTGAATGTATTATTTAGTGAGTTAATATGACTTTATATCTATACTTAAATAGCTTAAACTTCCAACTTAATAGTATAGTTACACCTTTACTTATGTGCATGTATATGTATATATATATATATATGTATATATATATATATGTGTGTGTATGTGTGTGTATATTTGGGTATATATATGTGTGTGTGTGGTTATATATCTATATATATATATATATTTGTATTATATTCTTTTTATATACATAAATATTAGTAGTTTTTTATTTATAATTATTGGACCTATTTAATTTATTTACTCCCCTCTTATGGCTAAATATGTTATATTAAAAAGATAATAAATATTAATTTTATTCTGTTTTTATTATTATTATTATTATTATTATTATTATTATTATTATCATTACTATTATGTTTATTGTTATTAATAATAATTTTAATATTGTTTTATCATTATTTTTTTCTTTTATTCATATATTTATCTAATAAAAACGCGAAAACTTTAAACTTATATCATTTAGCATAAAGGGCCTAATTAATGGTAGACGTATGTTTGAATTGCGTTGATTTTACTCGTGGACGTATGTAAGAGGATAAATATGCTAGCAGAATACATTCACTGCCTTTTTTGACACGTTCATTTCTGACGCTTGGATTGTATCTTCTGTTTGTATTTGTAATAATATGCTTCATTACTGAATTGTATAATTGTTCATAAATTGGTTGACACGCAGATTTTTTCTTTTTCTTTTTCTTTTTCTATATACTGTCAAATTCTTACTTTCTCTCTTTCTCTATTTAACTAGATCTCATTATTCTTTCCTTTTCCTTCTAGTTCTTATTCTCTTTATTATAACCCTTTGTTTCTTTTTTCTTTTCTTCTCCATATCATATATATATATATATATATATATGTGATATGGAGAGGGGGGAAAGGAGAAATGAAGTATCTATATGTATATGTATGTATATATATATATATGGGAATAAAGTATGTATATGTATATGTATGTATATATATATATATATATATGTATATATATATGTATATGTGTGTGTATGTGTGTGTATGTATATATATATATATATATATATATATATATTTTCTCTCTTCTTTTTCTCTCTATTTTGTTTTCTCTATATTTTCTTTCTCTATTTCTGTCTCTATTCCTTTTTTCTTCTCAATCACTCTCTCCCCATTGTAATCTTTTAACTTTATTTAAATTGCCTCTCCCTTTTTACTTTTTTATTTAATTAAAGTCCTGTGTTTTAAGTTTTTTAACTCCAACTTCTAAAGAGTTCCTACCTAAAATAAAAATCCATTATTCATTGAACTTTTGAATAGTCAAGTCGCTGCCTGATGATATCTGTTGTTTGATTGAAACAAGTGGCTGTTTGTAGCAGCGGGATGTGAGCATGTTTATATAACAATAAACAAGTATTATCAGCTCTTTTTATTGAGCACTATCTAACAACCTCGTTGAATTCATTAGTCCATTACTTTTTAATATAAAAAAAACCCGAGTATATATATATATATATATATAATTATCCACTAACACGTATTTCGTCGCCTACGACTCATCAGAATGGTTGAATCAATTCTCGCTCTACAGACTCGAAATTTGACATAAGTTATTGGGTAGGGGAATATACACAGGCAGACACACCCAAACATTTTACTTTTACACACACAGAGACACACACATACCCCCCACACACATTATATAGATATATATATATATATATATATATATATATATATATATATATATATATATATATATATATATATATATATATATAGGTATGTGTGTGCGTGTGTATTTTACATGGTTGTCACCACTTATCAAGGTCCGGACCCACTGGGGAATAAAGGGTTACTGCGTGTACAGTTATCTCTCTCTCTCTCTCTCTCTATATATATATATATATATATATATTTATATATATATATATATATATAGAGAGAGAGAGAGAGACATATATATATATGTATATATACGCATATATATGTATATATATATATATGAACTATGTATTTAAAGAAAATCTACACTAAAAGTAGTTGTTTCAATTATATATTACATAAAAGACTATATTTTTTTATAATTAGCTTGACATTATAATTGTGTTTACTATATTCCCAACATAACTCTTTCCATTGTTTTGTTTTGGCATATAATTTAAAATTTATTTATTCTATTCATTTATTATTTAATTTAATTTTGATCATTGGTTAAAGCTGAAGTAAATATGCTAACCTTGACGAAATTAAATATCGTCGACAATTCTCGTTTAACCACCTAAATACTATAAAATTTCGTATTTTTGTGAGCAGAAAGACCTGGCTATCATTGCCAAATAACTTACCATTACTTAAAAATTATTAGCATCCTTTATTCTCGAAAACGTCATCATATACAATTTATAATTAATCTATTTCCTTTAAAAAGCAAATGTTGTACATTATAACCCAAATCTCTACGTTATTTGAGTGGTACATATTTTATTTACTTTACTAGTAACAAATGTATATGTTTCAAGACTGCAGTATAGCATATCTAAAATCAGATATATGATGTTTGCATTCATATTTTTCGTGTTTTAAAATATATATATATATTCAAGCAAATATTATTAAATGCAACGGATACTCTTTTCTTAGTCATTATTTTTTTTTCAATTTTAAGTATAATCTTTTTTGTATCAAAATCAAAAATAATGATAAACGTTCCATACATCACCTTCACGTATTGAATTAAAGTATATATATATATATATATATATATATATATATATATATATATATATATATATATATATATATATATATAGTTATGGCTTGCAAATAGCAAAAGAAGAATGCAAGATAACCGTTCATTAGTTTTTCCTGAAATTCCCCCAGAAATTGTATTTCATTAAATTGATGTGCACAGTAAAAAAAATATTTGATAAAAATTCAGTTCCTCCCCAGGGGCTCAAAAGTGGTAAAAAAATCCCCAACACCCCCAAAATGACACGCTTTGCCCCGTAACTTTTGATCTATCCATTAGATTTTTCTCAAACTTCGCCAAAATGTGGGGACCACTGTTGTTAATATAAATCCAGTATGGGTGTGCCTGCAAAATTCTTTTTCGCGTCCCCAGGAACTTTTAGTGCTAAAAACATTTCGCAGTTGCTTGGATCGCCGCTGGCCGAAGTTCAGAATACGATCAGTTTTTTTTTTCACATGGAACGCTGACGTTTTTAAAGCTAATTTTATTTGAACAGTTTGCATTTGAGAAACGAAACTCTTTTCGGGATAATCATTGCCATATTCATTTTAATTTTGATCTTTTTTAGATTCAAATGTTAATAACCACATTTTATTTCAGTATTAAATTTATATTTTATTTGCTGATTGTTTTATTGAATAATAGGTGTTCTCGTCCATATGTGCTGTTTATTATATCTACCAAGTTGATTTTAAAGATAGCATAGACTCAATCATATTCTCTTTACATAACCCTCTTCTCCGCTTTCTTTTTTATATCTAATTCATTAAATATCATTAGCTGAATTTCGGAGGACCTCCACCATCGCTTTTCTTTTATTTCGCAGTTTCTTGGAGCGTCTCTTGCCGAAGTTCAGAATACGATCACGTGTTTTTACGGTTACTTTTAAAAAAATATATTTGGTACGCTGATGATTTTAAAGCTGATTTCCTTTCAACTGGTTGCACTTTAGAGATGGAATTCTTATCGAGATAAGTCGTTTCTACATTAATTTTTATCGTTTTAGATTCAAAGGTTAATAACTACATTTCGTTTCAGTATTTAATTTATATATATTTTTAATTGTTTTACTTAAAAATAACTATTCTCGCCCAGAAATGCTGTTTATTATATCTGCCAATGTTGATTGCATGTATAGATTAGGCAATTGTATTTGTTTTCTGTTCGTGAGGACTCTATCATCATATTTTCCTTTAAACACGCCAGTTGGACTTTTATTAAGTACAATACTTAATAAAATACTTTTTTAAAGGGGAATAAAGAACGCATTGCGGGTACGTTATCGGCAACTCCCGTTATACCCGCTTCTCTTTATTTGCCCCTTATTCCTCATTGTTAAAAAGTGTTTTTTTCTGACAAAGGGAGAAGAAAAAGATGTATTCTGGTTGGCTGTATTGTGCGCGAACATTAACCAGAGATGTCGGAAATTTTCTGTTTCTATGTCTATCCTTGTGGCCATGCCATTTGAAGGGTGCTGAAGGTAAACGTTTTATCTGGGATGACGTTATTCGCCTGATAGTCAGGGACCCGGACCTTGGATTAATCACTAAGGAGGCTGTCCAATCAGCAGGTGCATTGTACTGTGGCTGCTGTATTGGCATATGGTGAATGGATTATAGACTATTCGGTAGCTGCTGGTGGGGCCTCTTGATGCCATATTAGTGGGTAATTGTTATCATGTGCTACAAAAATACATTTCTTCGTTTCTTTCTCTCTCTTAGTTTCACTCTCTGTCCTACTCTAAGCACGCCTCTCGACATAGTCCACAAATTGTAAGTAAATCTGACGACCTAGTCCACAAATTCCCAAACTCCATCATGACAAGTTTCAAGAAAAATACACGATTACACCCGGATCTCCAACTTCCAACGTAGACACACACTACCATGTCTCCATCTCCACCATCAAGGGTCTACGAGCTAACCTTCCAGGGGTTGAAACCCAATTACAGAAGACTTAACCAGACCTTTTGTTTAAAGTGAAACTGGTATTGGACAGACTATTCTCCTAGATAAGTGGGTAATTAAAGCATACTCTTACTTAACTTCACAATATAACCGCTAAGATCGCCATGGACATGGAATATGTGTCTATATTAAAGATGTGTTTCCATGTTGCAGGGACATCTCCAGAGATGATCCTAACTTATCCTATATGTGCTTCCGGGTTGTACTTGCTCACACTACTGCGTTTATATTTATTCCCTATAGCCCCGACAACAGCGGAGTTACTATCTTTAAAATCATATCTGAGAAAATTGACGACGTCCTGTCTGCTTATCCTTCAGCTAACATTCACGTATGTTGAGACTTCAATGTTGACAATGTGGAATGGTTAACCCACTCAAACAGGACCGATGATGGTGAGTTTCTGCCATGATATATCCATTGCTTATGACCTAACTAAGATTGTCCAATAACTCACCCGTGGGCCAAACACTGACGGCCAGTATGCGAGTCCTTACAACTTGCTCTGAACTATATTTAGTTTTCGTTCTGTCTCCACTTGGATTTGTCGACCATATTGTCGTATAATTAAGATAAAAATGAAATTTAATAAGTCCTAAGGCTTACCTCTCTATCATACAGTATATCGATGCACTTTGGTTGACTGGGATATCTACCGTTCATTTAGATGAGATCTACCCCTGGGTTTCATGTCTAAAAAGGGTGTGCCCTCTATAGTATCAGACCTGACGGAATTATCAATTGTAGGTATAGGCCGTGTTGTACCCTGAAAAAAGTTCCAGCAAAACCCTAACAGCCAGCCATTGTTCTCTCCAGAATTTGCTGCTGCCATTGCGCACAGAAATAACTTTTTTCAATTAATTTCAACCGAATAAATAATTGAGACTAAAGCTGTGTTCAGGACTGCTAGCAACCATTGTAAGAGGGTAATAAAGAACGCAAGTGAGTTGTATGCTCAGTGCGTCAAGTTTGAATTAGCTGAGCAGCGACTTGGTTCCCACCAGTTTTCGCAAATAGCAAACAGAATCCTGAACAGAAGGGTATGCTCTATCCCAACTATCAACAATGGGGCTAAGGTAATCTCGTCAGCATCAGACAAAACCAAACACTTTGCCAATAACTCTGCATCTAATTCAATCCTTTGCGACCAAGGGCGTCAATACCCAATATGTCTTCCTGTATGAGAAAACCCGCTATGCGGCATATAAATATCTCTACGTTTTGTTGCCAAGCTAATCAAAACATTTGATTCCAGTAAAGCAACCGGCCTGACGGTATTCCAATTATAGTACTCAAAAGACGTAAAGTAGAAATAGCTCCCATTCTTAAAAAAAAACTGTTTAAACGTTGTCTTAAGTAAATGTGCTTCCCACCACCCTGGAATATGTCATCAGTATGCCCTGTATTTAAGACTTCAGGTGATCGCTCCTTTCTCTCTCGGTGCAGGCCAATAAGTCTCCTGTGCATCATGCGTATGTTGCTGGAATCGGTGTTAAATAGTAATCAACCATCTCAGGAAAAATAACCTTATTAGTGAATCACAATATGGTTTCCGTTCTGCAAGATCTACAGAAAATGTGCCTACAGTTATATCACATGGGATTAGCGAATCTCTCGACGGAGGCAACCTTTCTAAGGAATTGGTCTTGAAATATCGAAGGCCTTTGATAGGGTATGGCAAAAAAAGTGTACTTCACAAGATCTTCAGCTATGATATAGCTGGAAATTTCCTCTCAATTATTAAACGATTTCTCTCAATCATTTGATGGGCAAAAATTGGAAGCTCACAGTATTTATGCTGGAGTCCTCAGGGGTCCATGCTGGGCCCAACTCTCTTCCTGGTCTACATTAATGATCTTCCAAATAATACCCCTACATCATTTATGCTGATGCCATTTTGATGACATTTATGCTGATGACACTACCATCTACCAGCTAAGACCGTAAACGACCAAGTTCTCTCCGATTCTCTCTCCTCTGATCTTGAGCACGTGGGACAATGGAGAAAGAAGTGGCTGGTTACTTTTAATCCCTCTAAAACCAAGTTTTATCTTTACATCGTTAACACTCTGATCTCCATCAGGCATCAATTGAACTGAATTGCTCTCGTCTTGGAGAGGCCTCATGTTTTTACACGCTTCGGGGTTGGACCTTTACTTCTGATCTGAAATGCAACACATATATCAAATCTGTTTATCTTGTAGATATCTCTGATGCAATTCTCTATCTATATAAGAGCCAGGTTCGTCCAAGGATGGACTACTGTCGCCACATCTGGACAGAAGCAGCTAGAAAGGGCTTGTCCTGCCTTTATAGGGTTCAAAATAGACTTCGTAGCTTTGTAGATGTACTTTTTTCTTCAGTGTAACCTCTATTTCAAAAAAGAGATGTTGCGAATTTGTGTTCTTTATCGTAAGTTTCATGACAAGGGCTCGACTGAGCTACAATGTATGGTCCCCCTCGCCACGCCTTCACAATAAACACTCGTACAGGTTAAAACACGGTCAATAATTCCCTTCCCCAAACTCTTTATCACTGCCTAAACCTAAACATAGATTCCATGAACAAAGCTTCTTTGCACAATTTTGGTGACTTCCATTTTACTGCTTTCCAGCTGACTGCAATCTTATTGTCTTTAAGTCCAACGTAAATAAGTTCTTGACGAGCCGTTCCACTTAAGTTAAAAAATGTACAAAATCCCATTACTAACGATTACTATATTGTCTAATTGACTATTAACCCTTATCCTCGAGTGGTCTCTATGCCCTGATAAGTGGTGATGTCTATGTAAAAAAATATAGAACAGAACAACGGATTACATTTTTTTAAAATGTATTACATGAAACCCACGTAAAAGGTTACAAACAAAAAGTGCAGTTAATTCACAGAACATGCGACGGTCGCTCTGGAATTTCATCTCTCTCCCGGGATCGCCATGAGATGACTTATATGGACAATGGATTAGTCTATTTGCACTGCAGCTCCCCCACAGCAAGCATCAATCCCAAGCTGATTTCTCCGGGTGTGAAATCAGTATCTTTTCTTTGGGGGGCAGACACGCAAGCGGTCTGCCTACTTGCTATTTCTATCAGAGCGTATTGGTCCTAACCCCCCTTTCGAGGTTCCACATCAAAACAGTCCAATACTGTATCAATTGCCTCTCTGCTATGCTGCGGTCATTCTTTTTTGATCCTCAGAGGTGCGTTCCTTACTTTGTTTTTGGTCCTGAATGGTGTATGTAACATGGCCGATTCTTCGTAATATGTTGCCCTTTTCCCAAAAGGAAACGTTATTATTACAATGTTTACAAAATACTTCAGCCCCGCGGTTAAAGCATTTTGTTGGCATTGTATTGGTTCTGTATTTTATTATATGTTTGGGTAGCAGTTTATCAAATACTGATTTTATTCTGCGCACAAACATAATTTCCGCTGGGGATGCGGCACCTGGTTTGTTCGGATTTTTCGTTATTCTATAAACCTGCAGAAATTGCCGGAAAGCCTTTTCTATCGATGTGCCGCACGCCTTTTATAACACCCTTTTTAGCGTGTCGACGAAGCGTTCGGCCTTGCTGTTACTCCTGGGGTGGTACTGGGGGGTCGTAATATGCTTAACTTGATACGTCTCGCAGAATTCTCTGAATTTTGTCGAGTTGAACTGTGTAGCGTTGTCGCCTACCAGAATTCTACAATCCTAAAACGAGCAAACAACTCTAATAAAAAAATCCGTTGTCATTGACATGGTCGGTACTTTGTATCTCATGACCTCTGGCCATTTCGATTAACTGTCTACTGTTATCAAGTAGTAAAAATCTTCTACTAATCCCGCGTAGTTAATGTGGATCCTCTAGCACGGTTGTTCAGCTTTAGGCCAATATTTATGTGTTACAAATGGTGTCTTGGCAGCCAAAGTACCGCCTTTGCACGTATTCACCCTGTTGGCAATGCCATGGTTCATCGCTAGCCAGTAAACAAAACTTCTCTTCAGGCTTTTCATCCGGGGTATTCCTGTATGCCGCATGTTTCAACTGTCGTGGACCAGGCGTCTGCAATCCTTAAAATGATATGTCTTAGGTCCTTGTTTTTTTTTAAAAATAGATTTCACTCTTGTCTTCTTTGATCTTAAACCTAAAATTTTGCATTCGACTGAATACTTGTCTTATAGTGTTTGCGTGCTCTTCCCTGCTTTTGATCGCTATAAAGATGTCATCTAGATATGCGATTACATTGTCCAGGTCAGTCAGCATCGTATCCATGACTTGCTAGAATATTGCAGGTGTTACTTTTACCCCAAACGTGAGCATTTCGTATCTGTACAAACCCCGATAATTATTAATACAGGGGAGGTTAGCGCTGCTGTCGCTTACAGGGATTTGTAAGCACACATCGTTCAAGTCGCTCTTAAAAAAGATCTTGCGCCTTTTACTTTCGTGGACATTTCCTCTGGGCTGGCTAATGGATAGTGAAAGCCTTCTAACGACCCGTTGAGTCCGGTCGATAAGTCAGCGCAAAGACGGATTTCCCAGGACTTTACGTAGACTGCTGGAGCATCCCACTCACTATATTCAATTTAAGTCAGTATACCGATGTTTTCCAATTTATTCATTTCCTGATTTATCTTGTTCGGGGATGCGAACGAGAGATTACGTTTTTTTAAACACCGGTTGTGTGCCAGATTTCAGCTTTAAATCCTCGGCCGTTGTTATGTATCTCTCAAGGTCAGGAGTAAATACATTTGGGAATTATTTTTTTTTTTAAATATATATGTTTCTCAGTTTCCACTGGACGGGTTTCTATTTTTTTTTTTTTGTAAAATGTGGATATAGAAAATCTCACAGATTAAATTCACTCCTGTGTCGGAAATGAACAGGCACTCACTGTATTAAAAATACATACATTTTTAGTTTTTTCGTTTTCCCAGCAAGGGCACGTTGATGATTAATTCACCCTCCAAATTGATTTTTGTACAATTGACGGCCGTCGCCGTTCTGTTAGTTCTTAGGATAGTAAGTTTTCGCAATTTCTTCCACGTTTTGAAATTTATTATTGAAAGATCCGATCACCTATCTAACTGAAATTTAATATCCTTTCCTAGAATGTTGACCGTTACGTATTTGCGTAGCTTTTCATCTACGACGTCTCTACTTATTGTTTGACGTATACGGCTTTTGTTCTGATTTTCCTTCAGTGAGATATTTTATGTCTTATTTCATTACATATAAGGCATATTTTTTGTTAAGAATGGGCAATCCTTGACTCAGTGTCTATTACCACATCTGAAGCAAGGGCTCGGTTCTTTTGGGTTTTCCAACTTTTGGATGTAAATTTATGTGTACCGCTCGACGGTTTTTGTCTTTGTATTTTTTTAATATGTTTGCGATGCCTGCTTCGATATTTATTACATCTTTTTTAATTATTTCCCGTTTTGACAATCGTCTGTCAATTTTTGCGATGTTGAGTTCCGTTTGGTTTCTAACTTCGTAAGAACCCTGCGCCTGATTCCGCATTTTCCCGAGGTTAAACCTTGTGTTAAAACAAGGCATTTAAAATTTTCTGCTGTTAATTCGGATAACTTAAAGTCCTCACAATGTTATTTTGACTACTGCTGAGTTCGTGGCAAAGTTTTCATTATCGTCTTTTGTCACATTCAAATATCTCCATTGCTTATGAAAAAGAGACGTTTTCGAAGAGAACAGTGCTTTTAACAGATTTACCGTTGTATCGAATGATCAATCAGCGGTTTTCCGTGGCAAGATGCAGTCCACGAATTACTCCTGTTAAGCCGTTTCAAGTTTTCGTAGCAGCAAACTGATCTTCTTCTGGACAGACCAGTTATTGCAGTCGATATTGAAAAAGTCTTCATATTTCCTGAAATAAACTGCGAATGTTTTTTCATCTTCTTCGTCTTAAAATAATCTATTTCGGATCATCTTTTATTTTGAGAAAAAGCTGAATAGTATCCTGCGTGCGCGTTATTCTTGACAATAAATGCAGTAGCTCCTCAGTTCGTAATTGACGCTCGGCCAGATTTTTTGCACTTTGGCCGACTGTTTTTGTACTTCTGCCAACTGTGTTTGTACTTCGGGCGACTGTTTTTGTAATTCCGTCTGTTGGTCATCTGTACGTTGTTGGCGTTTTCCATCTGTATTTGAGCTTCGACCGCCTTGTTTTGAAATTTATTTTGTTGGTCCTCCGTACGTTGTAGGAGTCGGCTGCTTCCATTTGCAGTTTAGTCAGATATTCCGACACTAATTTGACTGGTCCATTTTTTTCTGGTTATATTTAAACTTTTCTTACCTCGTTTGATTTAACAAAAACACATTTTTTATATTTTCTCTCAAGACAAAAAAAAAACACACACCCAAAACATATTAATCTGGGAGCACAGTTCATAGTCGAACAAAAAAATTCAAGTTTGTGTTAACTTTTGAGGAAAAATAAAGAAATGATTTACCTTTAATAGAGAAAAACAGCGAGAAACTTTTTTTCTCGAAGTAAAAATTTACGTTTTATGTATGGACGACTTTTTAAAGGTGAATTAACACAGTTATCTATCTGATGTTTTTAAATTTCCGCGAATCTTTCAGTCGCGAGTGTAATGCTGGACACTTTTTAGGCATGATAAACATTAGAGTCCAACGTCCTTAGTGTTTTCAGAACATTATTGTAGACGTGAATATGTTTCTCGAATCCAATGTCACCAGTGTTATGGCTCGCAAATAGACACGAGAAAACGTATAACAGTTTAAAACATGTCTTACATGAGAACAATGAAAGGGTTACACACGGAAAGTGTGTGTCATTTGATATGCACAAAACTTTGTTTAATACGGCTATATGTTTGCACCTCTTCCATGGACTCTAATGAATAATTGAAGAAACCCGAATTCATGAAAAAACATAGGTACTACCATCCATGAAGTGCATAGTATTACACAAGTATTATTTTCAGTATCATTTGCATCATGTATATAGCATTAATATAGACTAGAATTATTTCCGCTCATCATTATAAATCCTCACAACATTTCTCATTCCTCATTATTTTTTCTGAACAAATTCAATTACATTATCGCATTTCGAAATTTACAACTATTCATAGCCTGACAGTAATGTCAAGTCTTAAGACCCCAGCTCTGCGGATGATTGATCATAATTTATTGAATTTGGAAGCAATCGCACAAAAGTAAATAATATTAAACTGGATTATACAGAAACCAGAAATGGCAGAAAGGTAACTGGTAATAGAATGTTATATTTAGAAACGACAACTAGCAATTTTAGCGACCATTAATAGCTTCTAATAAATAAACAATATGTGGATAACAAATTACAATAACACAAATAAATGTCCAAAACGCACTTGTGTGTTCTACGTATCACCAATTATCGCCATATTCTCTCAATACACAGACACACACCCACTAAGATAAAACACAGGGTGACCCAACAAACAGAGGACATTCAATTGTTTTTCTTAGCATTTCGCAGTCAACGGAGAAAAGAAGGCCAAATACCCTAGTGTGTTGATGTGATGTTTTGAATATAATAAACTAGTTATGACCGAAGTTTCATTTCATTCGGACAAAACACTAAGAAACGGGGCCTAATTAGAGTGGGGGTCCGTTTTTTTGGGTCACCCTGTATATGTTTTACTATTATACTAAACGTACCTCATTCAATGATAGATGTATCGAGGATCTTATGTGAGTATGATAAAGTAAGTCAGTTTAAATAATAATCTAATATAAACTAATGCAACAACTTCGTTAATAATCCCGGTAGAAAGTTGCATATGTTATTCATAGATAATTAGCAAACTATTTGGAGGGTATGATGCAAGGCATTATGGAGATTTTACTTTAACATTGAACTAAAACTTATCTACTAATATGTATTAACAAGTTAGCTATCCGACTGTGTTTTAATATTCTTAATACATTTATTGGTTCCCCGACAAATGTGTGGTGAACCAGTAAAGTCGCTGATGTCCATTCGTACGTACGTCTCTTCGCACAATTTCCAATATCTACGACTTGGAATTTTTGGAAATTTTGCACAAACATTAAGCATGGTATGAGTAAAAAAATACAGAACGGATTTTCAGAGAAAACTTCGATGCGCCCATGAGGGTGCCTTTAACTCTGATGTTATCACTTCTGACTAAATAACAGCTTACCTACTTAGCAGTTTTAGTTCATCCAAATCCGAAGTTTAAACGTCGACTATTTATTTATTTTTTTTACATAGGCATCACCACTTATCAAGGCCAGGAGACCACTCAAGGATAAGGGTTAAAGTATGTACAGTAGAAATTGGACAATATAGTAACCATTAGTAATTAAAATTTGGTAAATTTGATAACTTATATGGAACGGCTCATCAAGAACTTATTTACATTAGACTTGAAACAACCATATTGTAGTCAGCCGGAAAGCAGGAAAACGTAAGTCAATTCCACAGGCGTGCAGTTCTAAGAAAGAAGCTTTGTTCATGGAATCTACGTTTAGGTTTAGGCACAGATAAAGAGTGTGGGGGCAATTACTGATAGGGTTTACAGCTAGACGAGTGTTTCTTGTGAAAGTTTGGCGAGGGGGGACCATAGATTGAAGCTCAGTCGAACACTCTCCATGAAAATAACGATAATCAAAGACATACTCGCAACATCTCTTCTGTGAGATAGAGGTTGCAACGAAGAGAAAAGGACATATCCTTCGAGGCTACGAAGTCTATTTTGAACTCTATAAAAGCAGGACAAGTCCTTTCTAGTAGCTCCTCCCTATATGTGGCAACAGTATTCCATGCTTGGACGTACCTGGCTCTTATTATGATAAAAAATAGCATCAGAAGTGAGATATCTACCGGATCGATAGAAAGATCCCACCATTTTTCCAGCGGCCCTGGCAACAGATTTGATGTACGTGTTCCATTTAAGATCAGGAGTAATGGTCAAGCCCAGAAGCTTGTCAAAACTTGAGGCCTCCTGAAGACGAGAGCCATTCATTTCAATTGATGTCAGATGTGGATCAGAATGTTGATGATGTAAAGAGAGAAGCTTGGTTTTACATGCATTAAAAGTAACCAGCCACTCCTTTCCCCATTGTACTACGTGCTCAAGATCAGGGAGAGAATTGGAGAGAACTTGGTCGTTTACTGTCTAAGATGTACTATCATAAATGGTAGTGTCGTCAGCATAAATGTCTACAAATGATGTAAGGATGTGATTTGGAAGATCGTTAATGTAGATCAGGAAAAGAGTTGGGCCCAGGATGGACCCCTGAGGGACACCGGCATTAATACTGTGAGCTTCTGATTTTTGCCCCTCAACTACTACTCTTATGAACCTATCAGAAAGAAATGATTTAATAATTGAGAAGACATTTCCAGCTATACAATAGCTAGAGATCTTATGAAGTAAACCTTTATGCCATACCCTATCAAAGGCCTTAAATATGTCAAAGCAATTGCCCTAGAAAGGTTGCCTTCGTCGAGAGATTTGCTAATCCTATGAGATATAACTGTAAGCACATCTGCTGTAGATCTAGGAGAACGGAAACCATAATTAGTGTCACTAAGAAGGTTATTTTTGTTGAGATGGTTGATTACTTCTGTATTTAACACAGATTCCAGCAACTTACTCATGACGCACAGGAGACTTATTGGCCTGCACTGAGAGGGGGATGAGCGATCACCTGAATTCTTAAATACAGGGCATACTGATGAAATTTTCCAGGGAGATGGGAAACTATTCTCCTTAAGACAACGTTTAACCAGTTTTGTAAGTATGAGCGCTAGTTCAGGTTGAATTTTTTCAGTACTATAATTGGAATACCGTCAGGGCCAGTTGCTTTACTGGAATTAAGGTTTTTGATTAGCTTGGCAACATCACATACAGATATACGTATATCATATAGCGTGTTTTCTGATACAGGTGGAAATATTTGGGGTTGGCGGCCTTGATCACAAAGGGTAGAATTAGCTGCAAAGTTCTTGACAAAGAGTTTGGCTTTATGTATTAGTTTGAATGAATATTGTTTATTCGACATTGTTCCGTTTTAATTACGATTTATGGCTAAAAGCAGAACCGATATAAACCATTCAATAATTGCCTGGCGGAATAAACAAAGACAAATACTGTAAGGTCAACGTTGTTCCTATTAACTATGACGAAGATATCAACATTGCACTGCCAGCGTTATATAACTTCATTGTCCTCCATGCGGTTAGCACGCCGATCTTCTTACGAAATCTATAAGCCTATTAAACCTTTTTGTACTGATATTCATATAAAAACACAACTTTTTCTATTTTTTAAAAAAGAAAATACAATTTTCTCATATATGATTCCTAGAATTGCATTCATCTATAAATGTTCCAGCGAATTTGGGTATTTTTTAAACATTCATTTTAAGTTGTTTTTTTTTTAGTTTTCTCACGGGATGATAATATTTAGTTAACTATTACGTGTAATTATAGGCATGAAGCTATTTTTCCTGAATTATACTTGCGTAATATGTGCGTAAAAAGTGTATAGTAAACAATGTTGTCCTAAATCTAAACAATATGATATAAATGCGGGAGTGCCTCTCTAAAGAAATGGCAGAAACACTAGAGGAAGACCTTCAATCTGTAGTAGAATGGGAACAAAAATGGTTGGTCATGTTCAATGCCGCCAAGACTAAACTAGTTTCATCCAATAATTACAAGGAACCCTCTCTACCACCTATAGCAATGGCCAACGACTCTTTATCTGAGAGCACATCTTTAAAACTCCTTGGCCTAACGTTCACAGGAAACATGAGTTGGAACAATTACATTGAAGGCATTGTCAGGGCCGCTGCAAGAAAGGTGGGCTCTCTCTACCGTGCTAGACAACTAATAACACCGGAAATATGGTGTACCTCTATAAGGCCACCATTCGCCCATGTATGGAGTATTGCTGTCACATTTGGACTGGTGCATATGCTACTAGTCTCTCGCTCTTGACAAGGTTCAAAAGAGAGTCGCAAACCTGATAGGCCCTTAACTGACATCTAAGCTTCAGCCGCTGCCCCATCGACGAAAAGTTGCATCCCTCTGCCTGTTCTAGAAGTATATTAGTGGTGAATGCTCTGACGAACTGCAATCACTTGTGAACACCCTCAACAAACCCGACAGGCTGCTACATCCCCCCTCACACTGTAGAGATCCCTAGATGTAAAAGATCTTTCTACTCCAGTAGTTTCTTCCCCAGAACCGCTGGACTTTGGAATTCCATTCCAGGTCCCTGCTTCCCCAACAGTACTGACGTGCAGAAGTTTATGTGTAACGTGAACCGACATCTTGCTGCCAAAATCCCTACATAGCACCCCAGTAGTTTTTGCCCCTGATAGTAGCCCCCTACACCAAAGTGGCAATGTGTCTTGTTTTGGGTGAAAATGTAATATATATATATATATATATATATATATATATATATATATATATATATATATATATATATGGGGGGGGTCGTGATTATACTCCTCCGAAAATATAGAAATAATTGTTTAGAAAGAACCAATGCATAACAATATATTAGATATGTGCAGAATAATCTCGTTTTTTTGGGGTTTTTTTTTTTGACGGTCAAGATCATTATTCCTTTCGTAATAACCTTTATGAATCAAAATAAGAACGATTAAAAATCGTGACAGTTTTCCCAACGAGAAACAGGTCTATTTACTCGTTAGGAAACAGATTTGGAGTTCTGGAAGCTAGGAAGTCATAGACAACTGATTCGGAATCGTCTCGGCATTTGAAGCTATTTCCTCGCAAGTAGATTCAAAATGATTTATAAAAAAAAGTGAGGTTGATATGGCGGATGAGGCAGCCCAATTCGTTCAGCTTCTGTAAGGTAAGTTGAACAATATGCGGGCAAGCGTTGCCATGGAGGAGAAATTCTCCCTGCATATTGACCAATCTCGGGCTCATACGTTGGAGCTTCTGCTAAATCTCAGTCCTCTGCCTTGTGCCACGATTCTAGCCTATAATTACACACACATACATACACACATATATACATGTAAATATCTATGGTAAGTTAAACATCAAATTAGGCTATATGCATGAGACGAAAATAATGGATTCATTTTCTTAATTATGCATTAGATTAAACGTAATTACATTATGTTGTGCGCACGATATGCCGAAAACGACATAACGGCAATTTGTAGCTTAATTAGCATCAACGGAAGGCTGTGGAAGCATGTAACATATAGTCCCCAATAATTACATGGCCGAGGAATCCAAATTAAAGTGCTTTTATTTTCCTGCCTAAATGGATCATAGGGAATTACTCCCTTAATTGATAATAGAAGTGACTGAATTGTTTTCTGGTGTGATATTGTAACCCTAGTCAGAAGCATGCGTGAAAATAGTGATGTGTCATTGAATTCCTCTCAAAAATACCTTAAGAATAGCAGACTTGCGTAAATAGACAAAATCCGATGTAAAAACAACTTCGTTGTTAGGTTTCTACTCTCGTCGTCTTTGCATTTTCACTTTTTGAATAATTATTATTTTCAACTTAACTTTTGAAACATCCTTTTCGTGAAAAATGGTATCCGGATGCTCATCTATATTCATAGTTTTTTCTTGCTCTCAAAAATGCATTGAGTGTTCAGGTAAAATGTAGAAAACCATTCTGGAGTACAACATATAGCTCGCGTTAATGGTACTCCCATTTTCTGATTAAAAATTAGAAGGCTATAATTTTTCCAAAACCATCATACATTCAATAAATATATGCCCAAATAGTTGTATTCGTATATTCGTAATGACTTAACATTAACGTGACCGGTACTTGCGGGCGTTACTTGTTGCGCGGAAATCGCACACCATATATTTTCGATGATCGCACACTGGCAAAATTGGTTATTTTTATGTCTTAGCAGAAAAATAACGCTCGCGGGCATTTTGATTCCTGTAACCAATCTCTACTTGATCTTCAGCGACAATTGTGTTTTTTTTAGGAATAGTAGCTGTAAGCTTCTTTTGCCTATTCAGTGAAAAAAAACCCGCATGTATAACATTCAACATACCTATAAATTGAAATTATTTTTAACTAAGTCTATAGATTCTCTGAAATATTTCTGGTAATTAGCTAGCTGTAATTAATTTTGATGATGTTTCACGACGACATTTTTCCTTCTACTCCTTATTTGCATCTTATTTTTCGTCTCTTTTTATTATTACCTATAATAGAAAATTTCCCACAAACACTCGCACACATATGATATGGACTTTTTGATACACACACAGACACACACACAGACACAGACACACACACACGCATATATATATATATATATATATATATATATATATATATATATATATATGTATAAGCAGCCTATTAGTTTCGTATCATTTTCGGCATTAAAAGGAATAAAAGAGGCAATGCCTATACGGATTGTGTACACAATCATCAGCACAACTGTACTATGTTTTCACGTAAGAATACACACTTATTCACCGCTTAAACTCTCTCAAATTCGTAACTCAACACACTTAGACGCAAGTATTTCAACCTCATTAAATTAAGCCATTCAACAGTAACCGACAATAACTAGATATTTTAATTTGCACCTATACGCACCCACATTCCAACGAAATGTGTCGCATAATACAATGTAGTCATGTACTAGATATTAGGTTAGATTAACAGAGTAAAATAAGAACACCGCTCACATATGATTTATAGTTTTCCACCATTAAAGATTAGATGAGAATCTTCAGTTACACATACATATTAATATTAGAAATAACCGCTCTTCAGATTAGTAGCATGTTCGTATATTTGAAAACATCCCTAACGGACATATCAAATATATATAACCAAACAAAAATGTTATTACATATCGTATAATAACTTCTATATTTAATATTTTCACATGTACAGCAATAGTTTACATAAATTATTTAACTTACTAATCGTAAATGCACACCCAACATTATTCACACAACATGTTTACACTCTCTGCGATTTTGTTATACACTTTACGTCTGTACCTTGTGGGTGTGACTGTGGGGATTTTCTATTTCCAAATGAAATTCTTTTTCACATAATTATCTTATAAAAATTTGATCAATATCAGAAAGAACAACAATAAAAAAATCGGCAAATGAAATAATTAACAATCCCGGGTCACGTATTCAATTATTTCACTGTAATTGTATGATATTTAATTCGTTTTCGTTTAAAGAACAAACTTTTATAGAAATGAAATATCATAAGATAATTTGGAATAACTAATTTTATTTTGAACTGGGTTGGAAAAAGAGTTCTCTGACGAAGGACTGGGGAAAGGATTTATCTCGTAATGATGTTTTTTTTGTTTTAATAGTTAATCATCTCAGTGTATAAGCCTTTTGAAAACAGATAGATACAGGACAATACTCACTTCCAATACGTATGATAGTTGAATAGGTTCTTCTCTACTTTCTCTCATGCACAGTTGTTTTCATATATATTCGTTTGTAAAGCAGGAATTTCCGTATCGTTTTTTTTATTCGTTCTTTTGGTTCGTTTTCTTGTCCAGAAAACGTCAGGCTCCAATGATTGCCAGCCAATACAGAGGGATTTCACTAAAATAGCCAAAATAGATTTTGACAGGCCGGCAGAAAATGTCAGTTAGAATATCAGTAATTCGACGATGCCTCTATTAACCTTAAACGTCTTGTCACTGTTGAAAGTTACTGCAGAGTTAACTCTTTTCGGAAGAAGAACAAAAGATTTGATTTATAAGGAGAGTGCAAGATTAAATCAAGGCGTTAGTGGATATATGTCTTTCCTTTTTCTTGATTGCATCGACGTAAATCAATAGCTGATGTTGGAAGTTTCGCTTTAAACTTTTTATCCGCCTCTTTTTAGGTCACTATTAGTAAGAGGCTTATGAAATTTGGAGAAGCTGGAATTGCGTCGCCGATTTGACTCTATTTATTATAGAATATTGAAGAATTGTGTGATATGTGCAAGTGGCACTTTATATCAAATGCTTTCAAACAACGTGTAATAATCGAATTTACACTTGGGATATGCACAAGTGTTCTGCATTCGCGATTCCGATATTTTTTGTATTTAAAAAACGAGGTCTATTCAGGTGAAATGCTTTTAGTTCATTTACCATGCACGTGTTGATTAATCGTGGCCACGTATGGACCCATTATCCCCCAGAAATTACATATAGTTTTACGCATATAAAATAGTAGATCAAATCTGTTAGAGTTATGCTAAAATAATCTGCAATTATTAAATAAAATAATCATGTATATGTCCTTTTTATTTAAAGAAATTACTGATTTTTTAAAGTGTGTGTATTTTCATGAAGTAAGGGCAGATTTGGTTCTTAATAACTTTGAGTTTTGTTACAGATTCCATCATATAAATATTTATGACATAAATATAATGAAAATATTCACTTTGTGAATAAAGTGTACACACATATACCTTTACATGTGTGCATGTATATTTTTATAAACACCACATATATATATATATATTATTTATTAACAAAAAACTATATGTACATATTTCAAAGATGAACTAGCGGTATCATTGTATTGAAACACATTTCTTTGGCTGATATGAAATAATAGACCTAATCAGCATCGTTGGTAAAGCAAAACAAACAATATTTTGTTTTAATAATTGGTTGTATTTTCAGCTCTCATATCGGCGATCGATCATTTTATTTGATGTCTTTTCATCGTTTCCTCACACACACATACACAAACTTTATATATACTAGCAAAAGTACCTGTCGGTGACTGGGTTCAAAAACAGCCTACAGAAAATGGACTCTGATTTATGAAAGCACGATATGTTATGAAAAGGAAGGGTTGCAAAGGGGGTATCAACACCAAAGGAAAATATGATGAAAGTAAAAATAAAATAGATAAACCCCAGAATTTATTATACCATACCTGGTTACACTGAAACACTTATCACAATATTCTGAGGATGTATATAAAAAACCTGTTAAACTCTGTGATATATTTCCATTCTATGGAAATCAGGCGCGAACGAACACCTTATAATTTTATTATACCTTATTTCTTCAACCTGAAATATAATTATCAAAGTATACTTACGCATATAGATATGAATAGTCTTTATTAAAGTGTGTACCTATTTCCATTCTATGGAGGCCTGGCGCGAACGCAGACCCCACAATTTTATTATACCATCCCTATTTAAGTTAAAATATATTTGTCAAAGTATTCTGATGTACATCTATATCAAAAACACTTGTAAACGTTTTTTTTATTTTTTTTTTATTTCCATATTTTGTGGACCAGGCGCGAACGGAGACCCCGCAATATTAATAAACCACCGTTCTGCCAGATCAAACCTACCCATTCCTGTATCTTCATACATCTTCTATCATAATATGTAATCAGTTTGTTTAAATAATCAACCATGTAGGAGCCTATCATGACCAGAAACACACGCATACATTCAGCTTTATATATATATATATATATATAATTATATATATATATATAATTATATATATATATATATATATATATATATATATATATGAGAGAGAGAGAGAGAGAGAGAGCATACGGCAAGATAAACAAAAATATTAGGATAAAACGCATCCGAATACCAGCGTATGTATCTGAGCTGTGGCTTTTGTGAACCAATAATATAAGCTGCTAATACGAAATATTCTAAATAATATACTTGCTTGGCTGGTGTTTCGTCTAGTGTTTCAAGTGAGCTTGTGTGTTTGAATGACATATACTCTGTTTATTCAATAATAAGAGAAAGAAGAACACGATATGTCCAACTATTATCAATGGATCTGAGGTAATCTCGTCAGCATCAGACAAAGCCAAACTCTTTGTCAAGAACTTTGCAGCTAATTCTACCCTTTGCGACCAAGACCACCAACCCCCAATATTTCCTCTTGTATCAGAAAACACGCTATGTGATATACGTATATCTGTACGTGATGTTGCCAAGCTAATCAAAAACCTTGATTCCAGTAAAGCAACTGGCCCTGATGGTATTCCAATTATAGTACTCAAAAAACTTCAACCTGAACTAGCGCCCATACTTACAAAACTGTTTAAACGTTGTCTTAAGGAGAATAGTTTCCCATCTCCCTGGAAAATCTCATCAGTATGCCCTGTATTTAAGAATTCAGGTGATCGCTCATCCCCCTCTCAGTACAGGCCAATAAGTCTCCTGTGCGTCATGAGTAAGTTGCTAGAATCTGTATTAAATACAGAAGTAATCAAACATCTCAACAAAAATAACCTTCTTAGTGACACTCAATATGGTTTCCGTTCTGCTAGATCTACAGCAGATGTCCTTACAGTTATATCGCATAGGATTAGCAAATCTCTCGACGGTGGCAATCTTTCTAGGGCAATTGCTCTTGACATATCTAAAGCCTTTGATAGGGTATGGCATAAAGGTTTACTTCATAAGATCGCTAGCTATGGTATAGCTGGAAAAGTCTTCTCAATTATTAAATCATTTCTTTCTGATAGATTCATAAGAGTAGTAGTTGAGGGGCAAAAATCAGAAGCTCACAATATTAATGCCGGTGTCCCTCAGGGATCCATCCTGGGCCCAACTCTTTTCCTGATCTACATTAATGATCTTCCAAATCATATCCTTACATCATTTGTAGACATTTATGCTGACGACACTACCATTTATGGTACCACATCTAAGACAGTAAACGAGCAAGTTCTCTCCAATTCTCTCTCCTCTGATCTTGAGCACGTAGTACAATGGGGAAAGGAGTGGCTGGTTACTTTTAATGCATCTAAAACCAAGCTTCTCTCTTTACATCATCAACATTCTAATCCACATTTGTCATCAATTGAAATGAATGGCTCTCGTCTTCAGGAGGCCTCAAGTTTTGACAAGCTTCTGGGCTTGACCATTACTCCTGATCTTAAATGGAACACGTATATCAAATCTGTTGCCAAGGCCGCTGGAAAAATGGTGGGATCTTTCTATCGATCCAGTAGATATCTCACTGCTGATGCTATTCTCTATCTATATAAGAGCCAGGTACGTCCAAGGATGGAATACTGTTGCCACATCTGGGCAGGAGCTGCTAGAAAGAACTTGTCCTGCCTTGATAGAGTTCAAAATAGACTTCGTAGCCTCGTAGGAGATGTCCTTTTCTCCTCCTTGCAACCTCTATCTCACAGAAGAGATGTTGCGAGTTTGTCTCTGATGTATCGTTATTTTCATGGAAAGTGTTCAACTGAGCTTCAATCTATGGTCCCCCCTCGCCAAACTTTCACAAGAAACACTCGTCTAGCTGTAAACACTATCAATAATTTCCCCCACTCTTTATCTGTGCCTAAACCTAAACGTAGATTCCATGAACAAAGCTTCTTTCTTAGAACTGCACGCCTATGGAATTGTCTTCCGTTTTCCTGCTTTCCGGCTGACTACAATATGGTTTTGTTCAAGTCTAAAGTAAATAAGTTCTTGATGAGCCGTTCCATATAAGTTATTAAATTTACCAAATTTTCATTACTAATGATTACTATATTGACCAACTTCTACTGTACACTCTTTAACCCTTATCCTTGAGTGGCCTCTGGGCCTTGATAATGTGGTGATGCCTTTGTAAAAAAAAAAAAAAAAAAAAAAAAAAAACATTGCTATCGAAGCAAAGATGATTGCCGTCTGTGATATATGACTTTGGGATCCTTAACACAGTACTGCTAAAGTAAGAAGGCATGTCATAACGTCTACAAAATTATTAGGTCATAGTAATTAAGAAGCTTCTACCGTAGTTATCGTTAGTGGTTTAAATTGGTAAAGGTTTTATTATTAAAATAAACGGCTTAACAAGAAGTCTTTACATTAGACTCGGTGATGACCATGTTATTGTCAACTGAACCGAAGATAAACAGAACAGCGATATACAGGTTGTCAGTTGTAGTAAAGCAACCTTTTTAATATTAAAAAGTGGGC
This sequence comes from Euprymna scolopes, assembly GCF_053919585.1. Taxonomy (NCBI): domain Eukaryota; kingdom Metazoa; phylum Mollusca; class Cephalopoda; order Sepiida; family Sepiolidae; genus Euprymna; species Euprymna scolopes. Next base: position 60,309,969 of record NC_136512.1, on the reverse strand, counting down.
ACTTTATTAAGACACAGATAGTTGGAAAATTGTCTGAATAAGAATTATATTTCTACCATGGTTACTATTTCAACAGCTACTGCTAACCCTACTATAATATAGATACTAAAATTGAGACGTAAAAGTCTTACACAAAAGCAGTTTTAAGAAATATTTCTCCAAATCAAGCGTTAAACGCTAGTGGTTAGATTTAAGGATATACTAGACTATCCGTGCCCCGTTGGGTCAGTCTGTTATATTAGCTATGGTATTCATGCATGGGCGTGAACTTGTGACGTAAAGAAAATAGTTTTTTGTTTACATAACAGAAACATTTTTATGAAAGTATATTAAAATGAAAAAAGAATATAGACAGATTTCTGAGTCGTTCTGTTTATTATAATTGATTATTTTTGAAAAAAAAAAAAACAATTTACCGTTACTGAATTATAAGTGATTGGCCATACTTATAGGTAAATGTGAACTGGAAAGATACCATGCTACTTATTATAGTTAAATTCAAATTTTGATATATCTGTTTTTTTTTTTCATCGTTCATTTCTGTATTACGTTTAAGTTATTTTAAACCCCACTCTTCTCATGTTAAATAAAAATTTCGAAATAATACCGTTAATATTTCAGCGTCCCAATTGTTCCTTTGTGTTTTTGTTTATTTTAAGCACCAATCTTTCCATGTGAAATAATAATTTCGAAATAATAACGTTAATATGGCAGCGTCCCAATTGTTCTCTTTTCTTTTCGCGTTTAAATTATCCAAATAAGCAATTACTAATTCCGTCTGCTTTTTTTACATCGTTCATTTCTGTATTACGTTTAAGCTAGGTTAAACCCTACTCTTCCTATAAAAATAATAATTTCGAAATAATAACGTTAGTATTTCAGTGCGCAGGTAATGTGCGCATGCGCAACCGGATGTCGTAAACGGGAAAGTGAGTTACATACATCGTTACAATGTCATTTGAGTTTTATAATTATATAGATTATTCAAACAAAAAAATTATAAAGTTTTTCAATTAATGACTAAACTTCAGGTAGCTTGCTTACATAGATAAAACTTCTTAGTAAAAATGCTTAAACATTTAACCCTGAGTTTATGCACCGAGGCACGGTGCCCCAAAACATCACATTTTTTTACTAGTTAAAAATGGCAAGCATTGTATAAGGTTAAAAGGTTTCCAGATACTTAGAAAACATGGTTAGCATGTTGTAAAATACCAGAATGCATGCTTTTGCAACTTTTTACGGATATAATTGCAATAACTACATGGAAAATATATCATAATAACGCGAAAGAGATGCCTGGCTTTGTCCGGTCCTAAAATATGCTTATACAGATTTCGTATATATATAATTATAGAGTCGTGATTTCAAATGTAAAAGAAAACAGTATTTAGATGCCATTAGCTGGAATTGAGACCGAACGCAAAACTGCAGTATTCAAAGCAGGTAATGTTACCACTCTACCAACGTGACCCGCATATGAACTGATTAAAAATAAACTAAATCGAATGTACAAAATGTACACATATATCTTTTTTTAATATTTATCCTTTTTGCGTCCTTAGCAACTATTAAAACTGGCTAAAGGCCAATATAAGACATGCTCAACATAATCCAATCATGTGAAGCCTTTAGCGCCGCTCTGCGACTGTAAGTTTCGGAGGAGATAGCGTTTGAAAATATAGGGATAGACAGATAGACAGACAGTGAGTTTTATAACTTAGACAATATAATGGATATCAAGTGCAATAAAAAGAAGAAAAATCATTAAATTAAAACAGTATTATTTAAGAATTTCTCAAATTTAGTAACATTATTTTCACAGTAGAAAATATAAAAGTATGCGGTCTTAAAGAGAAAAAAAAGCAGGAAACGCATTGTCATATTTGTATTTTTACTTGCAAAAATATAAAATAACTCAGCTGTTCTTTAGCTTTAAAAAATGAAGTAAACACATTTTAATCTGGAAATAATGCAATAATGTATGTTGCTCGTATTAGCTTTCGTATAGATATATAATTCATAATGAAGAAAACGTTCGTATCGACGTAAATCGACAACCTTTGTCAGTTGATTGCATAGGTGACACTAACATACATTCGTTAGAAACACATTCCGCATATGTAAGGAAATTCTTCTAAAAAATATGCGCGACTGCCCATGTTGGTGGGAAATTCAAATGTGCTTCATATAAATAAATCATTCAAATATACTTCATATAAAAAAAAGAATGGATGTTAATCAGTTTCATTTAAAATAAATTAGCGGATGCTTGGGTCTAAATACAGATATACGTGATTTGTAAAATTCCTCAAAGATAACGTTTAATTATAATTTATTCAGATGATTCAATTTAAGTAAAGATGTAATCCAAGACTTTCAATGTTTCGTCGAAAAAATAATACGCTGCAAATAACCTAATACCTAAATCCTACCGTATATTCCATGAGAAGAGCCTCTTTCTAAGAAGTGCACGATTATGGAACTCTCTTCCGTTCGCCTGTTTCCCACCTGAATACAACTTGGATGTCTTCAAATCTAACATAAACAAATTCCTGACAGACCGCCCCCTTAAGTAAGACACTCTATCAAATCTCCAATACTAATGATTACTACAACACTATCTCATTGATTACTGTACACACAATAACCCTTATCCCTGAGTGGTCTCCGGGCCTTGATAAGTGGTGTCCCAATGTAAAAAAATAAATAAAAAATAATATGAACACATATCCAACCCTTACCATTCGGCGTATAAAATTAAAAAAATAACAATAAACCTGAAAATATTTAAGTTATTTCTTGTTTTTAACTTCTATAAAAACCTTCCATTGTTTAGTGAATTTTAGCGAATGCCATAAATAAAGTTTTTATACATTTCGTAAACTTCGTTATCCATTACATTGCATATAGAATTATTATGATGAAATTATTATTAGAAAATGTATACTCGTTCAAATGCATTCAACAAATCAGGGAAAACACAACTCGTTAATTAGTAGAAACACAATATATTGGACACAACAGTAACTGCATCAAATAATTGGTACAGTTATATATCAGTCCAACTGGCAAGTTTCTAGTACTTGAACATAAATATAGGAATATGGTAACAGGCGCGTTGTTTTTTTTTTCATTCGAATAAGTGAAATTCCTCGCAAACCTCACAGTGGGCACAGCACAACACTTATCTATCATAAAATCGAATGAATATACGGCGCTGTCTTACAAATATATCGATCAAAAGCCAATCGATTATGTTGTGTTTTGCTGTTCGGACTCATACGTATCTTTGTCATTAGATAGGTTACTTGGTTGTTCTTTGTTTTACGGCATATCAACCCTTGTCAGCTTATTTAATGCCGAAGCCAGTGATTTTGAAGTATATCTTTTTTTATAGAATATATTTCTTTTGTTTTTTTAAAGTAAGTTTATATTTAACCAATAGTTGGGACCCTAACAGGTACTACCGCTCCGGGTCAGTTGATCTTGGAGAAATGTCAATTAAAGTGTGGTTCCATACTCCACAAAACTCGCAAGCTGGGGCCTCACCATCGGATATAGTTTAAGGTCATATCCAGGACCGTTCCAATAGATAGGGTAATGTGACATAATTAATACTTAATAATTATAATCGTATTCTGAAACAAATTTCGGCGTTATATTGTCCGATTCCTTACAAAATCGTTTCTGTCTAAGATAAAAAAAAATTAACGTAAGTTTCTTTTCCATTCGCCAAGATAAACATTAAATATTAGATAACCGACATGTAGACAATTTTAAATGAACAGGGTTGAGTGATCAAATTGTCGTCCTAGAAAAGACGACATGATATCATATACATTTGATATAAACTTTTTTCGGTAGACTCTCTACTAGTTTGCCAGTGGTGTACATATCCCCAGAGCGATAGGAACCTTCTATCATGCCTGAAAGTGACACAAGGTTAATCTATCGAGATCAGTGCTGCGCCGCTGTACAACTCGTGCTCTCTTCCTATATAAGCGTGATCTACTTCTCTGAGACTTGTCTACGCATACGTCGGGGCTACATATTTGTTCAATTTATAAGTAATGAAAGAGTGTATCAATGCAGAAAGACGGTAGGATTTTACAGCAAACTGTGTATGTTTATGCAAATGAAAATTATGAGAAGTATAGACTTCTTTTATGAAAAAGCTCAATAATATTTATCTGTTAAAACGTCTGAAATGTGTAATATACTATGTATATACAACAACCAACAATTTGTCTGTTGAATATGTATTCTTATTGCTGCCATCGAATACAACTCTCTTTCCTTGTCATGGCTTTCAAGTAGTCCAGTCCGAAAGTCATAATGCAATTCTTGTAATTATCTCGCAATAAGACTAATATTAAAACTCTATTTATTATTGACATTCCCAAAACATTTCGCCTAGCGTAATGAAAATCTAACTAAATACAGGACATACTGATGAAGTTTTTACAGGGTGATGGGAAGCCCTTCTTCCTTAAGGCAACGCTGTAATAGTTTTGTAAGTATGGGGGCAAGTTCTGGTTGAAGCTTTTTCAGTACTATAATTGGAATGCCGTCAGGGCCAGTTGCTTTACTGGAATCAAGGTTCTTGATAAGCTTAGCGACCTCAGACACGGATAGTTGTATGTTGCATAGCGTGCTGTCTGTTATAGGAGGAAATACGGTAAGTTGATGGTCTTGGTTGCATAAGGTAGAATTAGCTGCAATATTCTTGGCAAATTGTTTGGCCTTGTCTGATGCTGACGAGATGAACTCACGTCTATTGATGATGGTTGGGATAGAACGCACGTTTCTGTTCAGGATCCCGTGTGCTATTTGCCAAAACTTGTGGAAACCTAACCGCTGCTCAGCTACTTTTGATTTAACGGACTGAGCATATAGCTGTCTTAATTTTTTATTACTCTTTTGCAGTGATTGCTGGCAGATCCGAAAGCAGCTTTAGTCTCAGTGCATCTATTACGTTGGTAGTTATGGAAAAAGTGATTTCTGAGCGTGATGGCAGGAGCACATTCTGGGGAGAACTATAGATGTGTGTTAGGTTTTTGTTAGCATTCTTTGGATGGTATGAATCGGTGTATGCATACAATTAACCATTCGGTCAGGTTTGATACTATAGAAGGTACGTCCTTTTTAAACATGGAATAAAGGGGTAGGTCACATATAAATGTACGGAACTATCCCAGTCAGCTGTAGAGTATCGATATACAGTACGGTGAAGAGGTACGTCTGAAGACTTATTACATTTCGTCTTTGCCTTAACGGATACAACTGAGTGGTCGGAAGATCCCAAAAGAGACAGGATGCAGCATGAAAAAAATCTGACAAGGAATTTGTAAGAAAAAGATCTAGAAGGGTAGCGTACTGACCGGAAGTATCTGCCACATGGGTGGGTTCGTGAACAATCTGTGTGGGGTCACTGGCGAAATCATGACAGAACCTCCCTTCATCATCTGTTTTGTTCGAGTGGTTCAGCCATTCCACATTGTGGACATTGAAGTAACCAGAAATGTGGATGTTAGCCGAAGGATGTGCAGGCAGGATGTGGTCAATTTTTATCAGATATACTCTTAAAGATACTAAGTCCGTTGTTGTGAGGGGAGATGATATAGGGCAAATATAAATGCAGTGGTGTAAGCAAGTGCGACCCGCAAGCACATATAAGGTAAATTAGGGTCTTCACAGGATATATTCCTACCACACGGAAAGTCATCTTAAATGTAGCCACATATACCATGCCCATGGCGATTTGGGGGTCAGATTTAGATGTTAAGTTAGAGTATCCTTTAATTATGAACTCATCTATGGAAGTGGTCGCCCTGATGCCAGTTTTGCTTGGGAAGAATTCATCCGGTTTCGTCTTCTGTAATTTGGTTTCAACCTCTTGAAGGTTGGAACATAGCCTCCCTTATGTTGGAGAAGGAGATATGTTTGTAGTGTTCTATGTTGGAGGATGGAGTTCTAGGTTTATTCGTGTTTTTTTTTCTGGAGATATTTCATCTTGAGGATTTGAGATTTGTGGTATAGGTTGAGAGACTTGGTTAGAGCAGGACAGAGAGGAAAAGTAAGAGAGAAAAAGACAGGGTTTTTTTGTAGCACATGATAAGGTAAATCCGTAAAAATTACCCACCAGAAGCTACTGTATGGTCCAGAATCCATTCACAAGATGGCAATACAGTAGCCCTAGAACTTTGCACAGGCTGATACTGGTTAATAACACAGTTTCGGGTCCCTGACTATCAGGCGATTAACGTCAGCCTAGATGAAACGTTTACCTCCAGCACCCTTACTAGTGGCATATCCACAATGATAGACATAGAAACATAACTTTTCTGACATCTCAGCGTATTGCTCTAGAAGTACCGTCGACCTGGAAAACAGCTTTACCTAACCCTTTGCCAGAAAATCACTATTTGGAAATGAGGACTTAGGGACAAATAAGGTAAAGAAAGAGTAACGAGAGCTGCTTATTACGCATCCACAATGCTCTGTCTACTCTCCATAATATAAATATTATATAAAAAGTAGATGTTATCTCATGATTTTGCTTGTACTTGTTTTTCCTAATTTTAAGACAAAATGTTGAGTCTATTATATATATATATATATATATATATATATATATATATATATATATAATAAAAGTGAAAGTTTCTGTATGCCATTGTGTGTCTGTATGTCTGTCTGTGTACATTTCCTTACGCAACAACTCTGCCCATTTTCAGTCTACATACTCGGAAGTTGATATAGAGGGTACAGATATTTGAAAAAAATCTTTGTAATTCTTTTTCGGTCAGACATTTTGCTGTTACGGGGTCAAAGTTTAACGATTTGACCTTTGAGAACTACCCAACTTCTCCGCCAATTTTGGGTATAAACAATTGAAATTTTAGGTACAGGTTCCTTAGACGGGGATATAAATTAATAACTGGATTTTAGAATAAAACAATAAATATTTAGGTGTATTGACCGATGAAAATGTATATAAAAAGCGTTAAACGATAGAAATCTCAGATATGGGGACAATGGTGCAGATATAGAAAAATACACAAAGGAAGTTTGCTGTGGAACGGGGCAAAGAGCATAAGGATAGTTGATAATAGGAAGAGGAAATATAATGCAATCATATTTGTAACATAATCTCCTAGTCCCTTTACTGAGAAAACAATAGGTTTCAATACATATTCGAATAAAGAGTACACAATCCTAATATAATAGTTATACTTTATTTAATCGAGAAATAAATATATGTATACCAATATATGCCGTTTGCTGTTCTATAATGTACTTATTATATTAAAAATCAACAAAGACTTTTCAGCTTTACACTTCTCTAAAGTTACTAATGCTTTCAATATTTCCTAAACCCCGCATCATTAAATATTTATATATATATATATATATATATATATATATATATATATATATATATATATATATATATATATATATATATATATTGTGTATATGTACGCACACGTATATCTATATTTGTATGTGTGCGTGTTTGAGTGTTTATATTGTACATGTGTGTTTATGAATGTGTCCTTTAATGATTATTTGAAATCGTTAATACCGTCAGCCTTTTCATTCGGCTAATAAAATCATAAAACGAAATTGAATCCTGCTCAATCAAGAAAATATAAACAAATTCATTTCTAAGCTTTCAAAAATACTTCACTTATGTTTGAAACTCGCAATGTTTCAAGACAATTTTGACAAAACAGTTATTTTCTTTTTACTTTTTTATTTAAAACATCGAATATTTCGCTTGAAAATGTTAAAGCGGTTTTTTTTTTCGATTATTCATTCTTAATCTCAAGAGAATCATTCGCTTACTTTATTTCCAATAAATTCCATTTCCGCAAAATATTAAAACAAATAAATAAAACTGTAAATAAAAATAAATAACGAATTTCGCCATTTTTTTGTTGGAAAACATTGCAAATGTCTGAAAGCCATTAAAGGATTTTATTAATGTCGAAAAAAATCAAACGCATTTTAAAGGAAAGCATGTTCAAAGAAAATCTATAATAATATCCGTTGTTCCATTTACGATTTGAATTGTAGAGATGCATATCTTTGTTTGAATAATATGGAATGTAAGTTTTCATTATTTTCTTGCTTTCTTGAGGATTTTGATAGACGTAAACCTCACATAACGAAATAACGCAGGATTAGATTTCCTAATAAGATATCTCTGTTTAAGATTTCCACTCATTATATAAAAAAGTGTAAACTTGTGTTATAATGATGACGTCACAAATCGCAAACGTAATTTCTATCATAACTGCAGAATGTAAGTCTTGAAACGTGCGCTTTTGCGTTGGCGGTGGCAATTTACTATTACTTTAGCATACAAAAATAAATGATAAATATCTTAGGAGGTAAGAAAGGTCAATATCACTCTCCGGTCTAATGTCTTATCTAACCATTTGATCATTGGTCCTTACTGTTTAGCACCGGTACCAGCAATATTTTGTGCGCACCATTGGATAGAAAGTATCGTTTCATATGAGATGAACATTATGTAAAAAGGATTCAAGGCAGCCCTCACATCGGAATCAATTCACTTTGAGAGCTGTAAATATTACTTCGCCAGGTGAAGGCGCGAACCTAAACAAACTTCGAACCCATCAAACTGTAAACTTCGACATTTTTTCGTAGATTAATGATACACAGTAACTCTAGCAAAAGCATATACTCCTGTAGTAAGTATGTTCAAACGCAAAATAGATGGATGAAATTTTGTTAGAAATATGACATGCATAATTTAGCCATTCTGATTGGCGACATGACACACGTCCTCTTGATAATTCATATCTGAAACTATATGGGCAAGTCGCTGATAAATTAGATGTTTAATATGTAGTTGGGTTGCTTACATTTATATTTTTCATGGTGTTGTTTATTCTTTCTCGTCACCTATCTCATTCTCTCTCTTTCTGTGTCGAAAACAAATGGCAGTTTCGATGTGGATGTCGTTAACAAATGCCACCAACAATTTTAAATTTATAACCGAGAAAAAACTACGTGTTAAAATGGTGATCGACTGTGGTACATCAGAAAAGTATCAGAATGCGGATACTTATGTCGTGAATTCGATCATAGCATTTGTTGAAATAAAGGCTAAACGTCATAAACACGCGTGTTCATAGGTATACTCTTATGCACCGAATGTAATCTTTAATAATAAAAATAAATAAATACGTTCCATAAAAATGAGTGTGCTCCATTCATGTATATATAAATTACAATAAGAGTTTATACGTAAAAACAAAAATCGGTACGGTATCGAAAAAAATAAAAAAAACACAGTTTTTCGATGGTGTTAATACCAAAACAAATTAATATATATATATATATATATATATATATATATATATATATATATTTATATATATAGAGAGAGAGAGAAAGAGAGGGAGAGAGAGGGAGAGAGAGAAAGAGAGATAGAGAGATTGCGAGAGAGAGAGAATGAGCGAAGGAAAAAGAACCGAACTAGGTATATATATATATATATATATATATATATATATATATATATGCGTGTGTTTGTGTGTGTATATAGGTGTATATATATATATATATATATATATATATATATATATATATATATATATAAAGAGAGAGAGAGAGAGAGAGAGAGAGAGAGAGCAATTTCATGATTGTTGGAAAGTTAACCTAATTTTTTAGCTTACATTTTTTTTCGTTTTCCTCTCTTATTATCCGGCCTTCAGCTCAGTTTAATCGAGACAGCAATTACTCGCAGTCGACATTTTTATTCATATCTTCAAAGTTTTCAGGGTTTTTTTTTTAAATATTAGCCCGATTTGAGTTAAAAAACGTATTATACGAAGCTATATCTCATGCATTAAACGGAAATAGTGCCGTGTGAATTATATAGTTTACGAAACCATAATCTTTAATTGATCACTGATATGAAACTTCGATCACCCCGGACTTCAATATATAGGAAATAGGCCCAACGGTACTAATTTGACAACCAACTTGACACAATCAATATGTTTCTTAATTTTATCCACATATATTTAGGGGTTGAAATAGTTATTCAGATTCCTCTCACAGGCCGCACTGTGTAAATTTTACTGCATATAATCACACTTCTTCCATAAAAGAATGTGTTCCTTTAATTTTAAAAGCGTGTATGGTGATATGAAGGAATACTTATAAATTACGATAAGTATGACTGGATTATACGCCAATTTAATACTCATAAACATTACTTTGTTGTAAGGAGATCATTTATTAAAATTAGAATTTGAAAATAATAGTATTTACGTTTGAAAACAACACAGTTCTTCTTACTATACAATTTTAATTTTCTTTTGTTTCATAATTTCCTTACGAGCAAAATAATGCATTTCACTAACATTTTTATAACTTATTAATGACCTGAACATTGCTTTGTGAAATGGCGAAATTCAGGTTTTGTATCATAATATAATACATTAATAATAATGCTTTTAAATTTTAATTTTTTAACTTTCTGTATGCAATGCAAGCTATAAAATAAATAATTGAAATTAATTGAGTCTACTCATCTCGGGCGATGATGCTGATAGTTTGTGAATAATCCTTATATTAACGCGAACGCGAGAATAATCAACATTTAAATATTCATGTTTACGACGTAAATCTAACATGATCATACTATTAAACAGCTTGTTAAATTGACTGGCGGTTGACCGATTACTTACCGTATTTTAATAATTGGCTGAGTACTGCCGGATCTCTCGTTGTAACATTATAAGCAGACATTCACATGATTATAGATGACTATCAACATTGATGTGACTTACGACAGAAGATATATCGGCTGTTCTTTTTCTGGGTGGTTGAAATAATTTAACAGATTAAAACAAAGCATCAATTTCGCTATGGGAAATTTTACATTTTACACCAATTTTTAAACAAGTGCAGCTCGATAAATTGTTTCTTCCAAAAGGTACATTGTCGGGCTCTTTAAAGGTGACACTCTTCTTTTGTCGCCAAACATCAAAGACGTAGAAACAATCTCGAATACTTGCAAGACCTTTCCTCTTATACCCCTCATTTTGATGCCCATAAATTTAACTTTATATATATATATATATATATATATATATATATATATATATATATATATATATATATATATGAATTATCTAATGGGATTTAAATATGTAATAGCTGAAAGCAGCTTACTATTATACTAATATGTAAAAATGGTTTGTAAAAGTTCTGAAATGAACCACTAAAAGACAAGTATATATTTTAATCAAAGCAAAGACAATCACCATTCAACTTAGTATACTGAAGAAAACAATCAGGTAATTATCTAACTTAACATATGTTAACACTGTATTTTGTATTAGCAATAATGTGCACATATTTTATCTTTAGTAGAAACTATATCTCAGCTTACTGAGTGATGCTTAAGTCAAATGGGTAATATAGTATCTATCACGTTTAACCAATATTTGAAATAATTTGTAAATAACACCTCATTGGATGCCAACGAGATGCGATGAGTAATGTTTACAAAACATAAAATTAAATATACTCGAAATTAACGTTTAATCAGTATATGCTAAAAATACGTAGCAAAAAAGTAAACATTACATCCCGAAAATGGTAACATATAAATAAAATGATTAAGTAAATAAATATGCCTCCGTTTATTATCAAGAAAAAAATGATACACCGGTACAATGGTAGCCGCGCTTGTAATTGTGAGGGAAGGGTTGTGCAATACCTAACCACGCCTATCCTTGATTTACACTGGTTGGGTTCGGTGAAAATGAGAATTGCGAGACAGCTGGAAGCAATGCTAAGATAAGAGAAGAGCACATACAGCAATTGTAATTCAAAAATGCTCACAAATTTTAGTACTGGACAGGCTCAATGTTACTTAAGTGATCTAACAAGAGCTGATGTGTTAACGTAAATGATGCTATATATAATCAATATTTTAAATATATTTTCTTGATACGACTGCGCAGACAAAAATCAATATTTTACTCGGATCATTTGACCCAATAACCTGATCACAGATAACTTTAAATAGTCGATCAATGTCAACAAATTTTATCGATTTCTCAATTTCTCTAGTACGTTTGTCATGTTATCTTTTAAAATGACTGAAATAATTGCTGCGTTAAAGCATAGGATTGGATTGGAGTTTTGATATTATATATATAATAGATACGGAATAAAATTAAAACATGCTTTCACTCGAATTTTCATAAATGTTAAAATTCTTGGAGCAACTCACCATATATCGCATAAATATCTTAAAACTCTGCTTTATTCGTCGAAAAATGTTCATCAGTAATACGGAACACTCTGTTATAATCGTATTATTATCTATCAATTAAATAACCCTTCCATCTTTCGTTAGTGTATGTGAAATTATCTGAAAACTAAAGTATTTACCATTCCACGGAAAATTTATGAACTTAACAGAGCATTCCGAAATGGAATAGCAGTAAAACAAACGTAAAAGTGCATAAGCTGATTCTGTTTTTCACGTTTTACTTCAGTGTGATTAACAATAAAGAACAATAAAACGTGCCCTATAGAACATACATGAAAGATTTTCTGAGCGAGACAGACATATAGATATTCTAGAGTTGTAAGCCATGTTTAGTTACATCACAGTTTCCATTGGTTAGGTGCTCTATATAAGTCCTAGAGGTGACTCGTTCTCAGTAGAGGGATCAAAAGAGTCTTTCCATGTTGACACGAAGAAAACACATGCGAAGTTGCTACAAAAATGGTTTTATATTGATGGAGCAATTCTGGTTTCTAATTGGTTGGTAGCAGAACATTAATTAATTCGATTCGTCAGTTCCTGGCAGCATCGTTTATAAATAGAATTCTCCGACCGTGTTGGAGCATACTCCATTATAACACTTTATGATGAGATGTGTCTCCTACCTGCTCGGGTGCAAGGAGACAGGGTAGTAGCTCACATCGAGGATCCGTTATTGAAACTCAGCCTGACAGGTGAGAGGCCGAGAAGCGGCCCAACACCTGTCGGACTGAGGTACACCGTCTGGGTATCACCCAGGATGTCCACTCTCTCAGGCCTTGTCATCCGGCTTATCAACTGCGGCACCCCGACCGTAGAATGCCGTAGAAGGCAATTTTTGTAACTGCAAGAGTGCCCCCTCTTTAAGAGGTGCTTCTTTTGATCCCTACTTTCTAGGTGGTTTGTCTGGTATTGCTGATGTGGGCAGCAATTAAATAATAAGGCAAAAATGTAACAACACATATAATAGGCAATAGAGTTTGAAGATGTTTATCAAATCATTATACATTTAGAAATACGAAAATTAATTTTATTCTTGTGAATATTATACTACAACATACCTAGATTATCCCACTTGATGCAAAATCCGATGACGAAATATCTCATCTAATAAAAGAAATCCCAAATTAATATATTTACAAAAGTCCTGGTCTTAATTATAATCTGAGATAAGACTCTACTTGAAATAAAGTAAACTATTAAATCTAATTGTGTGCAGCTAATACAATCGCTTACTATCCATCCTTCAGCTGCTGCATATTTTCATCACCGCTCATACATTCTACGGTTTCAATGAAATATCATTCACATGGCTTTCAATAAATTCATAACTGAACGTAATACTTTGTTTCTAACAGATGCCGTTTTCCATTTAAGATAAACCGCTTCCACCGCATAGTAATCTAAGGCAGACGCCATCTATTCTATTTTACAGCTAGAAAAATATATTTGAGCTAAAGTTGTACTATTCCTCTTCTGTCATCTATATATATATATATATATATATATATATATATATATATATATATATATATATA